>NC_046665.1:36020965-36027622 GCF_010883055.1 Belonocnema kinseyi
TTTGCGAAACAAATTTTTGAATTTTTAAACAAATATGGAATAGGTACATTTTTATTTGGAAAATATAATTTTTTATTGAAAAAAATATTTTTTCAATAAAAAAACTACTCTTTTACCAAAAAGTTGAATTTTCTACAACATAGTTGACATACCAATCAAACTATCCAAATAGTTATATTTACATTATTTTTTTACCCCAAAAAGGGAAGTGTTAATAAAGGTGTTCAATTTTCTACAAAAAAGTTGAATTTCCAAGACAAATCTTCTATACAAAATAGTGGCATTTTTAACCCGATAATATGAAGTTTCAACAAAAAGTAAGTTTTCAATAAAATTGTTACATTTTAACTTAAAACGTTTAGTTTTTGACTTAAAAAATAAAATTTCAAGAAAATACATACATTTTTAACCAAATAGTTGAATTTGTAATGGAGAAGATTACTTTTCTACCAAAAAAGACAAATTTTCGACAAACTACATAAATTTTGAATTAAACAGTTCAGAAATAGAGCAGGTAATAAAACAGGTATAAAAATAATTATTGAATAATGACTAATTACCTATAAATATATTAATTGTGTTTTCACTGCAATTCCAGCCCTCCATTCTCTGCATATAAGAGCACGAGTACGATTCTGCCCCTGCCATGTGTCCTTTAATGAATTTCAGGAGTGAATGTTAGAACTGAAAAATAAAGATTTAGAAATTATAATAAAATAATTATAATCTACTTCAAACTAACATTAACCTCAAAAAGATTAGAATTAAATGTCTTAAATCTCACGTAACATATGGAACATCACAATTATGTATTTAAAACAGGTACTTACAGAATAAGATATTTTCCATTATTCCTCAATAAATGCACTCACTTTACACGGAAATCTTGGGTAAAAAACATTTTTTTTAATAGAAAGCACTAAGCGTTCTACGAATTCTATATGCTAGCAAACTAGCGATACCCTTTAAATTTTCACGCGCATGATTGACGCGCAAAATCAAGCAACTGACCATACGCAATGGCTAATCTGCTCCTTCGTGGATAGTCGAAATGAGTGAAAACAATATGCGCGTATTCACTATGCCGAAAAGAATACCTTAGTTATCCCTGATGGTGAGCCTGATGTTATTATAAAAGGCAGACTGGCAATAAAATAAGTCTTTTTAACCATGTCGAGAAAAATTTGAAAGGACCGTTCGACCATGTAGAAAGACTTTCTGGATCTCTAAATTTTGACCATACAACCTTGACCATCCATTTTTCTCCGTGTATATACCCGTGTTTTGCTGCACTGAAATTGTTTATAGTTCGAGCGGTTATACTACTTTTTATTTTCCGTATGTCACTGCTATGTATTAGTTGGACAACCTTTTTATTACTTTCCGGTACTAATTGAATAGACACTGCACCTGGTGAAATTGTTGTACCAAATAATAAAATTGCAGTATCATTATATTACAATCTAAATCTTTGATTCAACTAGACATTTTCTAAAGTGCATAAGTGTGACATGTAATCACAATGTAACGATCGAAGGGTGGGGGAAGGGGTGAGACCAGCTTAAGGGTGTCAATATCGGAATACAAGACTTGACCCTTATACGTACTCACATACCCATGTGCAAGTCAAATCAAATAAATGGGAAACAATATGGAATACATCAGGTGCGTACCTACTACATACTACGTTACTACATGTGGTGATTGTAATGCAATTCAGTGTATACTCCATGAAACCTCTTTGTGAATGCACAAGAAGCGGAGGAGGGTGCGAGGAGGTACGCGTACGGTCGGTTACACACGAATATTTTCTTTTATTGGTGCTATCCGGCACGAAGGGAAGAGATAGGTAAAATACTAAAGTTGCAGCTTGTAACCACTAATCATCTAAGAGAAAAACAACATTTTCTTAACTTTTTACTAAAACCTATCAAAAATATATCATTTAAATTTTATTATACAAAAGTATACACTCTTTGCCCTTCTTTTTTAAGTGTTTGATTAATACAAGTAAGTTCCTATAAATACAATTATAGCATATTTAAGAGACGTAAAATGATAATGAGTATTAAAAAAGAAGACAAAAATGTAAGGCAAGTTGCAAATTTCTGTTACCAACATTTCCCGGCATCTAAAGCTTTTGTGGGTTCGTGTCGAGCTAATTGATGAAACTTCTGGAATGAATATAAATAATGATCTGAAAGGCTTATGTAGATTATAATTTTATTATTTTTAATGGTTTAAAGTGAAAAAAGAAATTTCTATAACGTAATCACAAGACGTGAAATTTAGACAAATAAGAAAAATTATGCGGCACTACGAATAAAATTTGTCGAAGTTCATTTCTTATATATTATAAATTTGGTAGATTTAATAAAGTTTTTATATATTATATATTTTTCTAGTGAATGGTAATCAAAAATCTTACAAATGAAAATATTGTCTTCCTTATTGTAAATATGTATGTGTTTTTTTTTAAATTTCAATAATATTACTCATTTTTGAATTTAAATAATTTTGCAAACCCAGAAAATATTGAAACTCTCCTGATGAAACCTTTTACCGCTCTCGAAATTTAAAAACGAACCTGCGCAAATTTCAGCTCTTACCATTGGCTAATTTTGACACATTTCAAATTAAAATCCCACTTTTCTCATCTCAAAAACATTTAGATGAATTGAAAACACATTCCCTCAACCCTTTCACACTACTTTCACCAACAGCTTCAAGATCCTTTTGAATCCAATGAAAGTCTTAATGAAATGAAACCACTTCCTTTAAAAGAGTAAGAAAATATTTTAGAAGGAGTTCTGATTCAAAGTGAACGCATTCTAGCTACGCTCATGGCCAGTGGTTCTTTCCCATTGGTTCTAGTTGTACCACGTGGCGTACATCCGGAGAGGGGATTGGCCGGTACTCTGCACACTGCACACCAGGCGAAAGCGGAGAGTTTCGTCGTTCTAGTATTTATCCCGCTGTTATAGTCTTTACTGTCTATCGCGTGTGTCACGTTCATTGTTCTCGTTTTCGTGCTGTTCTCCATTCATTGCGACCTTTCTAAGTTTTGAAAATCCGAAAATTAATCTCAACCCTGTCCCCTCTCCAGCTGGCTGGCGAACGCAGGTCGCGACTCGGGGGCTAAGAATGTGTTCTCCGGTCAAAGTGTGTTGTTGTTGTTGTGGACCTCACAGGTCAATGTCAGCCTGTGAAACGGTGAAGTGTTGAATTTCTTCCGGCTTTCCTCTTCCTTTGGTGTTTGTGCAAATTACGTGATGCTTTCGACACGCCGTCACGGCGCTACGCTGGAAACACATTTCGAACGCCGTGAAACGAGTGAACACATCGTGGGATTGTGGAATGTGCGCTGACAGGTATCCTCCGCCACCGCGCCGTCGCACTCGGGAATATTTTCTATGCGGGCCCCGAAGATTATCTTGGATTCCAAGTCCACTCGGCAAAAGTCATTTATAAAAGAATCCTTATCGTCCTGGCTAAAAATCTCTCCTCTAAATTCAAGATATTGATATTAACCCATAGGATATTTTTCAAACTTTTTTATTTTGTTTTAAATGACAGGTTCAACCAACCAATAAGTTCGGATTGATCAACCTGTTGAGTCGAAAAAAAATAAACTCTGCAGTTACAGTCGAAAATTGACACTTTTTTAATCGAAATCTTGACTTTTTCTTTCGAGTTTTTTTTTGTGAATAAATGTATTTCATCTGGAAATGAATAATGACGGGGGGTCGATGGAAAAATTGATCAAACTATTCGAGATTTATTGGATACCACTAATCCAGCATTATTTGAAAAAAATAAAAGGTTGATGTAAGTAAGAAAGATATCAACGGAGGATATCCTACACTGGAAATAAATTTCCGCATTGTAAATATATACTTTTAAGTGCTAATAAACAACTGTACGTTTTGTAATGCTGTGCAAAAAAAGAGATTAATGGCTGATTAATTTTGACAATAGACAAGAATCGAAAAACGTTTCATCGAGAATATTTCATTACAAAATAAGATGAATATCTACGAATTTCTTCTTATTTTTGACATGACAGGAAATGACACGTGCAGAATAGACAAAAAAGCAGTCATTGAAATCAGTGGATAACTGTATACATCGAATTTTGTCGACTGACGATGTGCAAGGGATGTTGACATTTTCGTTCTGTAGGATTGTACACGTTTTTCAGAATATCCCTCTCCATTCTCTGACTTGAACGGATTATTGTGAGACTTGAACCAAGCCTTCAACGGGACTAGTCTAATCATCGGAATTTTTAGGGATATCTTATTTATATCCCAAGATATCTAAGGGACCTAGAGCTATATATGTAGGATATTTGACAGATATTAAGAGATATAATTTGTATAATCCTAGAATATCCGTATAATATCTTTGCATGTTTTTGGGAAATTGATTGGATAATTAAATTTCCTAGGTGAGACATTGTAATTTTCTACATATCTTACGCGGCATATTGTTTAATATTCCAGAGACGTCCCCACGAATATCCACCCGAATTCTCTATATGTATAACATATCCAGAGGATATCTTGCGACATAAGTGGGTTATCCCGTAATATCCCTTGTTTGATTTTGATCAAATTAATATCCCAAACGCACATATTTTTGAGTGTTAACTTCAAAGTGAATCAATATTTTTTCTGAATTAGATATTTGTTGAAAAAGTATTTAGTACGACTTTAAATTCCAAACAATTTTTTAATCAGTTAATTGTATCTGCTTTGTCTTTGCACCATTTATCATTGATGAAGTTTTTGTGCTTAACTTATAGTACAAATTAGCCCTCACATTTCATTCATTTTCTTCGATATCCAAGAGACATCTGCATATTTATAAAATATCCTACTTAGCGAAAACTTTGATATCCCTGAGATATCTATAAAGTTCCACGTGACTGTTTACCTCATCAGTTCCATCCAAAGTTATGCAAATGCCCATAGAGCATTTGAGCCCAGTCTGAATTTTATCTGGTATATTCTCTTCTGAAGTCTCAAAATTCTTTTTAATGTCTAAAGTAAATTACGTACGTGTTCAAGTTTATAAGTTATTGAAAAACTTGTGACTTAATTTTAATTTCTTTTTATTTACTGTCGTCCTGTATATTTTTTCACAACTTAGTAAAATTTTGAAATTATGGTACGTGACGCGTTTATGCGCAATGAGCATCTCCGAATCCGAACCCTGGTTCCATCTACAGGTTTCAGTGACCCCCTCAACTACCTTGTTAATTTTATAGGGTAAACTTTTCCCTTTTTTTGCATTTTGCATTACGCAGCTGTATTCAGGGCTGAACTCACTGTTTGACAGCTGCCAAAATTAACAGAACAGGTGGTTGTTCAGGAGGTCTTACGACTCCTGAACTCTTCAAAACCCGTAAGCGTGGTTCTTGAAAAGTGGGTCAAACACGTTTTTAATAGGAATATGTACAAGCGAAAATTGAGAATGAAGAAGTGAAGTATGAGCAGAAAGAAATAAAAGTAGGAATAATGATACAGATACCGTTATTTTTTATGTAGTGGTTTGTTTCTTTAGTATGAAAGCATGGTCTTTGCACAATGTGTGGTTTCGAGCTCTATATCAGAAGATTGGATAAAAGCAAAGGTTTTGATGCAAAGTTGGTACCGTTATGTGGATGCAAGTTTACTCTTCGGTTAATTCGCACTTTACATTGTTCAAATATTGTGATAACTCTATTAAAATTAAGTTTTTGTAGTAAATTTAAAAAAGGTATCTACATCATTCTTTGAATTCTGGGATGTATAAACTTGATATATTTAATAGCCTTCTATTTTAACATGTGAAATCTTTATTAAGAAAAAAGTATATAAAAGATTTGGTCGTAATTCCTGATTAACATAAATGTGGACTAGCTTATTTTTATAGTGGCATGGGTTGTAGAAGGAGTTGCATCAATGATTGGAATTAGGCTTTGAAAATAGCTCCCCTTCTATTAGGTATTTTTACTTCAACCACCAGCTAACTTCACTTCGTTAAATGCTGAGGGAAAAACAATGGACTAAATGCATGGGATTCAGGCCATTTTTGCCCTATTTCGCTCAAATCTTTCGTAAGAAGTAATTTTTTCTGAATAAGTGTATTTGAAAAGTAGTTTATATATTTTAAAAACTATTTAATGAAATAATAAAATTATAATATTTATTATTCATTACCAAGATATTATAAAAATAAATTTTTGTCCCATGCATTTGGTTTACTGTTTTTCCCTCAGCACTCAACGATTTGAAGTTGGCTGGTGGTTGAAGTGAAAATACCTAATTGAAAAAGTACGTAATTGACAAAAATCGGAAAGACTTTTTTTATACCATTGAATTCCTTTAGGAGAGATATATTTATCAGGTTATTTTGTTTCGAAGTGTTAAAATTGTTAAAATTAATGAATGCCATCATTTAAAAAAGTCAGCAATTACCGATTCTTGAAACCTGTTCGTGTAAGTAAGAAGCTAAAAGCCAAAAATCGGGCACATTAACAGGAGAGGGAAGATTGACGTTTTTATTCGCTGCCGATTTCTACGTTAGCAAGGAGTAAATATGTGCATCGACGTACTTATTTAGTATTTACTCCCTTCTTCGTCGAGACTCTGGCACCGAGTTCTATAAGCA
>NC_046665.1:36027722-36038061 GCF_010883055.1 Belonocnema kinseyi
GCACTACAAGAAAAGTTTTGACATTAAAATACAATCGAGTGTAAAATTTCGAAATTCGCGCCGGTAAAATTGCATTCTTTAACCATATGGAATTACAGTCGAAATGTAATAATGCATATTCATAATATGTCAAAACCCTAGGCATTAAAAGTTTCTTTTGTAAACTATTATTTGCAATATAAATGAACGAATATTTGAGCACTGTTTCTAGTTTGCTGATTGTTTGGCCATTACGTCCTTATTACTCAGAACGGCTGTGATGGAGAAATATTTCGTTTGTAATTTCCATTGAGAAATAACTACGTACCATACTTATTTAAAATTTCAGGATTGCTACAGGGCCTGGAAAATTTGGGATAGACATGGAATTTAAAAAAAAATTTCTGGAAAACCTGGAACAGGCATGGCATTTTGTAAAAGTTCTAGAAAAACCTGAAATGTCATTTTTTCTTTGCCAACACGTCGTTTTTTGTCTGGAAATTAGTCTTAGAAATTAAGAAATAGTAAGCATCACAGTTTTGGTCACTACGTTTGACTACAGGCGTAAATTTTGTCAAATTTTAATCCATAATTATGAATGAATAAGCAGTTTTGATCATCTTCACTTTTACGACATTGATAGGATGTGCGAATAATATTACGTGCTATATATTTAATTTTAGATTTTAGACTCAAAATAAATTATTGTTTTGAAAAGCCTTAAAAGTTGATAAAGTTAAGGAATATCCCACCTTAAAAGTTATAAATTGCAAAATTTCAAATAAAAGTTCAAACGGCCACACTCCCAAATTGAAATCGATTATAAAAGGGATAATTTCAGATTGGAAACGATTATGAAAGGGATAATTTAAGATTGAAATAATTGAAAGCGTTCGTTAAATGACTGCAGATATTTAATCTAAATTGGTAAATTTTAAATTGCAATTTTCAAAATTGTGCAATTTCCAAATGAAAACCTGAATATTTAAATATGATAGGCTTAAAAAATGAACAATTCTAAATATAAGTGTAGAGTTTGTGCTGTGTGTGGGGGGGGGGGGGGGGGGGGGGGGGGGGTGAAATATGGAAGCAGCTTAGAATTTTAAATCTTTATCTGAAAACGAAAAGGATCCAAGGTTAAAATGTAGTAGTTTTAAATATTCTTTTTCAATGTATAAATTAATGGTCTAGGAAATTTTGCGGCTACTGCCTCCTTTTCTTTACATTTGAAAAAATAACTAATTTCACTATTGAATCAGGAAGATACTGTCTAAAGTACAAACAGTAGTTGACCCTCTTTTCGAGGTAACAATATAAAATTGTATCCTCATAGCGACAATAAATGGACATCTTCTTTTCTCGGGTCAGTGAACGATAGAGATCTTTTTTATTCTGCAAGTCAAGTGAGATTTACTCGTATAACGTTTAAAAAGAATGATCCGTTAGGTTTCGAGAATCAAAGGCATTTCGGAAAGTGGTATACCACTTTTTTGACTTCTTGAGATCCTGAGTAGCCACTTGCGTTAGCCGATGAATGCAATGTATCACCACCACGTGTCAATTCTTTGTCATGTCTATCCATTCTAATTACAGCGAACATAAACGCGAATTTAAAATATGTTAAATCTTTATTCAATACCGCTGAATTATTTCAAAGCAAAATTTAATTTATGTCGCAATGTTTATAGGTATTTAAAAGATTTAAAAAAGTTTGATTAGTATAATTTTTTTATTTTGAAATACAAAATAAAATCTAATCTCTATCTGAAAAATGCAGATTCTATTGCTTTAATTCAGAGAGCAATTTTTTTTCAAAAACATCCACAAAGTAGGGTAGTCGTTACAAATGGTTGGCCAATCGCCAATGATTGGATACCTCGTTTAAAATGTTGAAATATGCGAAAAGTTGTCGGGTTTAAGAGTGTGTTCTTGTAGAATATAATTATTTTTTTACTTGTCACCTTAGATTTTGCCATATTTTTTTTTGGATTTTAATGTAAATTGTCAATTGAAGATACACTAGTAGTTTTCTAAGCTGTTTTTTTTCGAACCTATTTTTTTTGGTTTTATTCATTTCTCTGTGTAAAACAAATAAAAAAGATCAGTGTTTTGTCAACTATAATTATGTAAACTATATATAACTTTTTTACCTTGGTTTGCTTTCAAAATCAGAAATCTATAATCTAGCGAATGTAGCTAATATGAGTATATTTCGCAAAATTTTAGAGGACAATAATACTACTCAAATTTGAGTGTATACCAGATTTCAAAATTTCAGAGATTTGAACATATCTCACAATGATTTCAAAGATTCCACATAATTTTTCAAGGTCTTAAAAATTTCGAAAAATATCACAATGATCTCAAGGATTTCAAAAAAAAATCAGAAAGATTCGCAAGGATTCCAAATTTTTTTAAAGATTGCAAAGATTTCAAAAAGTTCCCAAACATCTGAACAGATTTAAAAATATTTGACAAAAAATTTGAAGATTTCACGAAGAGTTCTACACCAGATTTTGAAGAGTAATCAATTCCTCGTTTTAGTTCCATTTTAAATTAGGAATATCGTTTCTTATTAGTGAACGATGATTCCATATTCAGTAATAATGATATAAAAATAATTAAATAATACGCACGTAAGCCAATATTATAAATTGTTTGAGTGAAAGAAATCTTAATTCAGTTAAGTATTCAGACATTTATTTTTGCGGTTCGAGTATACCTACGACGAGTTCACTGAATTTAAATTATTAAAATCCCACTCGAAATTTCAGGAGAACCAACTCCAAATCTTTCTTAATATCATCAATTTTTACTCTACATAATAAAAATAATGCAGTGGGCAGACATGAATCGAACATCGAAAGCGTTTTCATTTGATCTCAAAGCAAGGACCATTCCATCAAGAATCTTCTTTATGTTATAAATATAAACTAAACCACATTGCGGCATCAGCACGTGCATGTTACATTTTAATAGCAGTGCAGAAGTTATCAAACTGATATGCACTTTAGTCTGAATACGAATCTTTAATAGGAAATTCCGTAATTGTAATTAATTATAAAGAAAATCATTTTGCACTAAGCATTTTCTTATCGCTGATTATCAAATTAAAGTTCTTAGATCGGACTGATTCATGAGTTTTTTAATTATTTATTGAATATTTTATTATTTCATGTTGTAAGCAAATTACAAAATTTCTTATTATAGGTAAATCATAAAAAACTTGTTTATAATTTCTAATTATTTATGGAAGTTAATACCGTTGACCTCTTCATTAATTACAATTATCGACTTTCCTATCACGTGAACTATTAATTACCATCCAATTCGAGAAGAACGTTAATTAAAGTTTTACCTCTGTCTAATAAAAATCAAATATATGAACAAAGTTCTGATAAGAAAATTTCTGTATTTTTTCTCAACATTCGAACATCCTGAAAATTAATTGATTATCGCATTCCGACTCATACTGAGAAATCCATTTTCGTAAGCAATCACCTATGTTTCGCACTTGTATTACAAATAACTATCTTCTCTTTGGTAAATCATAATCACTTTAAACTTTTCAAAAACGATCCCAGGCACAAAGACTTAAAAAGTCCAAATTATTACATCTTTTTCTGTCGGAAATATACAAGAGTCTCTTGACCAAACAAAAACGAATGCAACTGTTATTTTGTCGAAGTTGGAAAAATGTTCTGGTTTACGTGTTCTGGATATAGGTTTCTATTTTAAAGGGTAAATAAAAACTCGTTATTTCTTCTTCAGCACCTTACTATTTTTAATGGATAGATATTTTACATTTTTCCAGGGTAATTCTAAACGAGGGAAAGTTTCCGATGGTAAAAAAATAGCATATTTTACACACTTTTTTCGTTTAAAGTGATCCATAACAATCATGTAATGATTTAACAGTAAGTTTTCGGGGCCCGGAAATTCCTCAAGTCGCCCCTGACCTTGCATACCTCGACTCGACACCATGGCGAAACAGATTCAGATTTTCTGTGTTTCCTGTTTTTCCGAAGCTAGAATTGTTTCGTCGTTGCGTCGGTGAAAGGTATTTTATTGTAATTTAAAATGGGCTGGTTCTGGTTTGCCGATCTGTCTATGAAGAGGGCTGGGTGCCTCGGATACTTCTGGAAAGAGCTCATGAAGCACCTCGAGGAAAGGCGGAAAGGAGATTCGCAGTTCGCCGGAGCGGTTAATGACCGAGAAACGAAAAAAGTTAGGATCACGAGGTGCTCCCGACGGAGATGAGCGAGGCGACGTCGACGATCAGCTTTCGTCTGGATGATGTTTGTGTTAACGAGGAGTCTCCCTCGAACTTCATGATGGGACCGGACATGGACCTGGTGAACGGACTGAATCCCTGGCTTCCGGCCTATGGCTTTCAAATTCAGCACCACAACAGTTTTCAGTCAACACACGAGGATTCACGCGCTAATGGTTTGTTCTTCTACCTTTCTTTCTATCTACTTATAACTAGTTTACGCCACGAACTTCTAACGTTTCTTACATAACCGAGGCTTTCAACAACAGTTTCATTACTGTAGTTGAGTAATTGTATACGTAAATGCACTTGATGAGTTATATTTTTATCAGTTTGATGGCTCCTCATAAAATCTTTCTTTTATCATATAAAAGAACTTATTAAAAGATAAATAGTAAAACTATTGGCTGGTGGGATATGGATCTTCAGTATTTAATTTCGCGTCAACGTGTTTGGTTGAAAAAATATAGTTTTTCTACCGAAAAGTATTTCCATTGCGACTCGATCCTTTTGGGTAACTTGCACTTAAAGGACAAAATTCTGAGAGGATAATGACTGAAAGTTATTGTCTCCCACAGTTTTTTATCAATTGCATTATAAAATTACTGTTTCAACTTATGAATCAGTGGATTGTACTGATTCTTGAGTGGGTTTTTATTAATCGGTGAAAATCTACTGCATAAATGCCGTGTTTAGCGATTCACCGAAATTTGGTGAGCGTAGAAAACATACTTTCGGTAAGCACAGGGGAACTGAGAAGGACGTAAAATAGACATCGAAATTCGACGAGCATAGATCAAATAATGTTGTTATGTCTAGATACTTTACTGTACATTATTATTATAATAAAACATTGCAAGGGCAATGTTGTCACAAGCTTAAGATGGTTACTGTCCTACATGTCGAAGGCATTTTTGAGTTTTAGAGTTGTATTTTTATTTGATTATTTAACACGGGGCTGTCCCGGTATATATCATCAGTCACGAACGCATTTTTTAATGCAGTCAAGTAATCTGATGAGAGCAGTCTGTCCCAACATATTGGGCAAAGCCTGGTTTTTACCCCATCATGGACGGACTGGGTTGCAGTCAATTAAAAGATGGGGGGACCTACAGCTTAAGGTGGGTTCCGAACCACCAGAACCTCAGTAAAGCTAAATAGAAAAATTTCCAGAGGTACCGGCTCAGTGATCGAACCCTGGACCTCTGAGGTGAGGTCCGAGCGCCTAACCAAGCCATTTCCCTTTCGGGGTAGGCGTGGCTCACTCGGTGTCGTTATGTAAGGTTCCCCACTTGGGTCCATTAATAGCCAAGGTCTTTGTTTCAGGCGTCATTCACTCTACTGACAATCTTTTTATTAACTATTTGCCGCCATACTTTCCTGTCCTGGCATACTTCTCTAGCTTCTTTTATGTCCATGCATTTTTTAATGCAGGCTCTCGTGTTTCTGTGACTTCTTATGTCTCTTCTAAGTAGGGTCTCATTCACACATTCTAACCATTCTTTCCGCGTTCTACCTCTCTGCACGTTACCATTTACTTTACCTTGATACACTTGTTTCGTTAGTCGTTCATTTGGCATTTTCTCAACATGCCCGAACCATCTTAACCGATTTCTTTCCCATGTGTCTACTAACGTCTCTTCTGCACCACATTCTTTAAGAATTATTTCGTTACTCAATTTGTGCATCAGAGTTTTCCGCGTATCATGCGCAAGAATCTCATGTCAATTGCATTAACTTTACTCTTATCTTTTTCTTGATAAGTCCATGTCTCGCTACCGTATAGTACAGCCGGTACAAATATAGAGTTATTTATTGCCATTTTAGCTTTATTTGATTTATTTTTAGTTCTGATAAGGGGACCTGCTCTACCAATAACCTTCTTACCTTTATTTATGCGTCTATCTAACTCCGCCTCTCTCTAGTAAATAAGCTACCGAGCTTACTCGGTAAGCTACTCTCCGAGTCTCTAGTAAATAAGCTACCAAGGTAAGCGAACTTATCAACTTGTTCAATTCTCTCATCATTTAAAACAATATTGCATAGTGTCTTCTCACTCTTTCCTTCGAACACCATAGTTTTTGTTTTATTTGCGTTAATCTTTGCAAGTCTTCGATTGACTCTGCCATAACAACCTTATCATCTGCGAACGCTAACCCACGTACCCTAACTGTTTCGAGATCCACACCCTTTCCGTCGAAAAGAGCCATTCTTAAACACTTGTCCATAAATAATATAATTAACCATGAAGCTTTTTCTAGGTCAACAAATGCACAGAAAACTTTTCTTCCTACTCTCAAACTTTTTTCTGTGATTTGCCTTAAGGGCATGTGATACTTACAGTTTCCCCGGCTTTTTTCCACAAAAATGAAAATTTTTAAAAACTGAATTCGGAGATGCTATAAAATATCATAACGGACGTCCCCGGACTCTTTTTTGAGGGATAATAAGAACGAAAATGTATTGTGCAAAATACAAATTTTATGCGTATGCATTATTTTGAGTTTACGTCGTTTTTCATCTTTGCATTTCCGATAATCTTAAAATTATTTATGAAATAAACTTTTTTGATTGCCTGCAAACGAGGCTAGTTCCGGGAGATTAGTTACTATGTTTATTTGTAAGTCCAAAGTTTTCGGCCAAAAATATTGTGTAGCTTGGTAGTAACGCTCGGGTGAATTGTAACACACATAACCTCGAAATATACACGCACGTTGTTAGCAATATCAAAAATTTTTTGATAAAAAAAAACACAAAAAAAGTGTGAGGGGACGTCCGTTAGCATTTTCGCTATCATTTCCCAGATTTTGAAGGCAAAATATTTCTTATCCTAGGAAAAAAGCCGGGGGGATCTAACACTGAAATAATCGATACTGTTTCCTAAGCACTATGCAAGTTAATCACATTTTGCTAAATTAAAACTTTTTTTAATAAACCTACAAAAAAATTGTGTGGGGACGTCCGTTAGCATGTTCGCTATCATTTCCCAAATTTTTAAGACAAAATATTTATTATTCTAGAAAAAAAGCATCACATGCCCTTAAGCTAAATATTTAATTCGTATATGACCTTCCTGGCATAAACCCACTTTGAACTTTCCAAATCTTTTCTTGTGTTATTTTCATTACCCTACGAATAATTATTTTTGAGTATATTTTGCTAACGGTACTTAATAAGCTGATTCCTCTGTAATTATTGCAGTTGCTTTTATCTCCCTTTCTTTTGTATATTAGTATGATAATCGCTTTTTTCCAATCGTCTGGGACGTCTTCCGTCTCAAAACATAAATTTATCAATTCTCAGTCTATGTGGTATGTACTCGCCACCGTGTCTGAGCATTTCAGCGTTAATACAGTCTACCCCGGCAGTCTTACTGTTTTTAAGTCCTTAATTATATCCCTAACCTCAGGACACAGACTCTCTCAATTGAGTTATCTAACGCATCATATAGCATTTCCCCATTACTATTTCTTATGTTGAGAAATTCTGTACTTTTATTTCCCTTCATTTTTTTATAAAGCAGTTTCTTGCTTCCTTCAAAGTCGCTTTGTATTTTCTTCTCTTCGTCTGCTCTAATTTTATCTTTACTTTCCTTAATTAATCGTTTGAGTATCCTCTTTTTGTGCCTGTAATCATTTATACGTATATTTCTTTCCTCATTGCTCAGACCTGCGATGTTTAAAGTTCTCCTGTACGCTTCTTTCTTTGCTTTTTGGGCAGACTGAATTTCATCATTTCATCACGCATCGCCAGATATTCTTCCTACAACCGCGGTACCACACACTTCGATCGCACACCTAACAATGATATCCCGGAACATTCTCCATGCGCCCTCTCTGTCTTTGTTTTTTATAAGCTCCTCCCATTTTGCCCTATCTATGCTTTCGATTATCTTATTTGGGAAATCTATTCGAATATCCGGATTCTGTAGGTTCTCAATTTTTAGTCGCCATTGTTATGTTTTCTTTGTTCTATTTTTTCTCCATCCCCGACCTAAGTTAATTTTGGAGATCAGACGGTAATGATCAGTGTTGCATTCAGAACCCCTCATGAACCTTGTATATTTAACAAACTCTCTTAGTCTTTCATCCGCAACAACAAAATCAATAATACTGCACAGAAAAACGCTGGTGTTAAATTTGTTGCAGCTCAAATTTCATTGGGCTCCCAATGATCAATTGAGAGAGTTTTCAAGTCTCAAATGTATTCCTCTGAACGTAGGTGCCCATGTGGGAATCTAGGGGAAAGTATCATTTGGAGACTGAATTTTGGCTCATGCAGAGTTGTGGAGTTCTGAACCGCGCTGTCAGCCACCTGAATACCTGTCATAGTAACTATTCGCTTTGCGATACTAGCCTAAATAATTATTAATAAGGAAACCAATTGAAACAATATTTACCTAATTTTCAAATTTGTTTCATTTAATAGAGCGTACCAGTCACTTGGAATAAATTTATAACTTCCTAATGCAACTTCCAAAAGTTAGGTTAGTCATGCCCGTCGACATTTAAACTAAAGCCGGGATGTATAGAAAAAGTCATGACCGTCTACATATACAATAAGGCATTTTCACTCCAATCACTAGCTCACTTTACTGCGTTGAATACTGAGGGGATAACAATTGACCAATCGTATGGGAATCGGTTAATATTTGCTCTATTTTTCTAATATCTTCGTAGAAAGTAATTTTTCTGTATAAGTGCAATTGAAAAATAGTTTTTCTTTTTTAGTGACTATTTAATGCAATAATAAAATAATAATAATTTTCATTCATGCGTGCGTTAGAGCTGAGCGCTGGTTGTCTACCCTTTGAAGCGCGATTCAAAATTACATTAAAAACCATTCTTGTAATTTAAATACATAATTATTAAGATATACACAAAAATGTATACAAATTGTATAACTTTTGATTTCAGATCAGAAAACAATTTATAACACATATATTTGATGAATAAGAGTTTATTTTCATTGAATTTGAATGACTAATATTTCTCAAAATATTTGTTAATAGATACATTTTTTTAAATACCATATGATATTTCAGCAGCTTGATATATAGAAGCTAATTGCAGAATATAATAGTGATAATATTTGAATAATTCTAAATCAAAATTTCAGATTGTTCTTTTTGATTGCCTCGTGACAAAACGACGCTTGAAGTAAAAAAAAAGAAAGCATAACTACAATGTAGTCGTGATAATTGATGTATTTATAGGTTATATAATTATATGAATTCTCAAAAAAATATTAAAAACTTATAAATAATTATTTTCAATCACTTTTCCAAGAAATTTCTTTTTAAATTAAATGTTTTGTAAAATATAATTTGGTCTTTGGAATTCACTGAAAATAAACTGTTATTAATATATATATATATATGTGTGTGTGTGTGTGTGTGTGTGTGTGTTGTATTTTTTTGCCTGAAATCAAAGTTACACAATTTGTATATATCCTTGTGGATATTTTAATAATTACTTACTTAGGTTACAAGAATTGTTTTTAGTGTAATTTTGAATCGCGCACCAAGTACGGCCGATGAGCGGTCAGCCCTAACGCAAGCGCAGTAGCTCAGGGTGTCAACATTGGCATCATTGGTCCACGGTATAAACCGGAAAAATAAATCAAATCAGCCGGCAGGAAAAAGTTGGGATATGAAAGCCTCAATTAGGTATTTTTACATCAACCATCAGTTAACTTCACTTTGTTAAAAGCTGAGGAGGAAAAAGGGATCAAATGCATGGAACAAAACTTTATTTCTATAATATATTTGTAATTGATCATCATTATTATTATTTTATTATTTCATTAAATAGTAATTAAAAAATAAAAACTATCTTTTAACTAAATTTATATAGAAAACATTACCTTTTACGAAGATGTTAGAAAAATAGGGAAAAAATTAACTGAATCCCTTACATTTGGTCCCTTATTTTCCCCCTCATCAATCTATGAAGTGAAGTTAGCTGTTTATTGTAGTGAAAATACCTAATAGGCTTTTATCTTATCAGTTTGAATGTTCCCACCGCTATATTTGAAACATTGCAATGTTTCACGAAACTCCCAATGTTTCATGAAACTTTTCATCAG
>NC_046665.1:36038161-36047068 GCF_010883055.1 Belonocnema kinseyi
ACCTGCTTATTAACATCTGTTTCACTTAAATAACGACCGACAAAATGATCTTGACAAGTGACTTACAGTTTGTAGACGACATTTCACGTTGCACTGGATGAGGAAAAACAGTGTCTAAATGATGCTTTTCCCCTAGATTCTTCGAATGAATCTGTGTGGCTCAAATTTGTTGCAACTCTATTGAACACCGATTTCGCTGTACAATGGCGGATCGGCGATTTTCTGTGTGTGGTTATTTCCTTTGGGCCAGGTGTACATGTGGATCATTTTATGCGTAAACCAAGTATTTGTAATGAACAGACCCCTTTCTAAGCATAAGCCCACTAATTTATCTCCGTTATAGTTCGTTCTTGGATCCCCAAAATTACCTAATACTTTTTCCTTATCCTGAATTTGGATGCTTACCCATCCATTCATATATCCTAGCAGAATTATTCTTTTACCACGATCGCAAATATTTATTGTGTCATTTAAAGTGTTCCAGTAGACGCCTTTTACTTCTTCGGGATCACTGTCAACTGGCGAGTAGCCAGCCTTTAGTTTATAGGCCCAACCACCACCTTTATGCTATACATTTATTTTGCGAGTCGAAATCATGTCCAAGTTAAGTAGAAATTCGTCATATGGTGGAGATTGTAGTTGTAATGTCAGTCCCACCAAACTTCAGTTAATAAGGGAGGGTTAGAAGGGGGGGGGGCAGAACAGAACCGAGAAAGTCGTCTTGGCTTTATATTTGTATGCGAAGGTCACCAGCCTTTAGCAGCGTTTAATATTTCAAATAAATATAATCAACTGAATCACTTTTGATGCCATAGGCAAAAAATGCGGTGAAAAAAATGAAATGAGGACAAATTTAAAGCCAGGTTTCACTCTTTTTTATTATGATATAAGTAAGGTTCTAAATTCAAATTTCACAAACAAAAATGCCGACGTGCATAGTACCAGAATGATTCAATAACTTGATTGGGTTCGAACATTTATTCGGCAAAATGTACCTGCTACGTAACAGGTTCATGTATTATACCTAAGAATAAATTTTTATTTTTATTTTCCCCTCAAGAAGAGAAAGAAAATAGTTCCTCGCACATGTTTATTTGCTCTGGAAATTTAGAATTATAATGGACCAATATTGCCAAATATTCTTTTTCGAAGATCGCTTGGAACTATTCATAAGCTTGTGCTCCTAGAATGATTAAATTATTCCAGTACTATAAACCTTGGCATTTCTGTAAACAATTATAATTTATAAACCTTTGGTATTTCGCAATGAAAAATAGTTAACCCTTTCTTTTGTGATTCTAACGCCTTTTTTCTATGGTACCAAAAGAACAGGAATAATTTTATTGATTGGGAATCGTCACTTCCAGTCTGTGACAAAAGTGTCAGGCGGGGAAAGGGGAATGTGAGTTTCACATACTAGAGTCATCTGCACTGAAAAAATTGTTTAGCTGTCCCAGCTAACCGGTTAGCTGGATTTCGTCTGCCAAGAAAATATAGATGTGTCACCTAGATTTCTAGCTGTTTAGCTAAATCATTTTTTGTGAAAGAAAAGGTTGTGTATACAAAGCCGGCACTGGAAAAATATTGTCGTTATCGGTAAAAAGTCTATTTTTAAGATAGATCCTAGGCCCTAGATTAAAGGCGAACATATTTCAAAATTAATTTTTATCGCGTATGTTTAGTACTACTGTTTTATCCTCAATATTGGCAATCTTGTTAGATGACGTCCCAGACTAAAAAACATTGGAACAGGTTAGGGGAAAAACAGAACTTATTTCTGTGACTAATCACAGAAGACGAATCAGAGTAATGCAGATATAGGGGTTTCACCAACATCATTTCCATGAGCAGTCACAGGTGTGCCTTCCCGCCCCAAGAGATGTGGGAAAGAGGTAGTTGTCTGAACAACATTATATTTTATTATATTATTCAAATTCCTTATAAAAAATTGCAATCTCGAATCAGTTTTTCTTAAGTCACAAATCGACAATATAAATTGTGATACATACATAAAAAGTACCATTTAAAATAACTGTTAAATCACAGGACTTTACGCTAACATTCCTGGCAGATCCTTCTGTATGCTTCAAATACGTGCTTTAAAAAAAAGTGTGTATCTAAGAACGCGCAGTAAATGCGAGACTTCGAAAGAAGGTTTAAGTTTAATTTACTGTTGGAATAAGGAATTCACGGAATTCTAGTATTACACGAATTCTTGGAATTCCACGATTTAAAGAAATTCCTTGAATTCCATTAATTTATTGAATTCCTAGAATTCCATGACTCATGAATTCGTTAATTCCTTGAATTCCATGAATTCTGATCAACTCCGCGAATTGACTGATCGAACACGGAACTTCTTTTGGTTCTTGGCTCGGTGATCAGCGCCAGTCCTAGAACAGATCCGAGGGGCTAGTTACTGAGACATTTCAGATTGCTGTGCTGAAAATCTTAGGAGAACTCTTTGAGAAACTATTTGAATTCTTAGAAATCTTGGAAATATTTCGCGAAGCGTGGAGCATTCACACCGTGAAGCATTAACACATTCACACCTTCGTGATGAACATGCTATCTCGGTGAGTCGAACTACCGGCCGACTCCCTCCGAAAGTCGCCAAGCTTAGTTGAGTCTGATTTCTTCTGGAGAGTTCCCATCATGAGAAGTTTTGGAAATCTGGACACTCCCAGCAATCTCACAGAAATCTTAGCACTCTATGCGAATTCGATTGAGACTGTCACATTCATAGTTTTAGGATTTCGAGATTTATCAGTGAGTAGCCCCTCGGGCAGACCAGACCTTCTAGACTAGATGGTGTATATAAGGTCAGATCTGGGCCAGATCAGATCTTCCAGACTACACAGTCTAGATAAATCAAAACTTGGGCCGGACTTGTAACCAGACTGCTAGGATATTTTTCCACACGGGACATATCACTCAAAGTTTGGAGGAATCAAATTGCAAGAGATATTTGATAATATTTTATTATTATTACGTATGGTAATAAATGAAGTACTAGTTTTCGAACCTCCGATAGGAATCATTGCAAACTTATTAGATTGATGTACCTATAGCATTTCTAATAATTTAAAAATATTTTGAATTATTCATTTAAAAATATGTAATTTAGCACAAATCCACATGTCATCAGAGACAAGGTGAGACGAGATTCCATAAAAAACATCACAGTCTTTCCTGTTGTTGTTCATTGTTGCTATTTGTTTCTCAAATGTAGCACTACTTAGTACAGTAAGTTTGAAAGCTTCAAATTTTAAACAAAATTTTGGATACTAGCAAGTAAAATTTAATCAACAATCTATTTAATTTTGAAAACTAATTGTTTGAAACTATACAATTTGGTTGTTGTATTCATTTATTCTGAAATGGCGTATACTTAATTTTAAAGTCCTTACTATAGTTATATCGATTTAAAGTCGTTAAGTTGTAAGTTTTATTATTTGAATATTTTTACTTATAGTTTCACTTTAACATGTACATTTTATTTTATCTTTCAGGTTAAATCTCGTTAAAAATCGAATTGGCTGACTGCGATAACTCCACTGCTTAAAACAATTTCCTTATGTAAGAATAGAATTGACATTTCTACAATTTTTAACACACTAAAAAATGTGATGTTTTTGGCCTTTTCGAGCAATAATTCTTAAATTACTTCCGCATGTTTAGCTTTTTATTGCCCGGAGGTTGTATAACTTCACATAGTTTCAAAGTCATAAGAAATTAAATTAATAATAATATTTGAAGATGGAATATATAACACTGCATATATTTAATATACTGCATGCAGATTTAATCATGATTCCGCATTTATAGTTAATTTAAAAGTGACCTTCATACAATGCAAATGTGGTAAAAAAGTTCGGAGTCATTAATCGCAAACTTTCATTACACAGGACATAGGTAAACAAAGACAATTCTCAATTGCAGAATTCACGACTATAGCATTCCGATAAGACATATGCGCTTTTAAGTTATAACAACCGGAAGTGCGTAATCGTCTGCCTCTTCTCTCTTTAGGCTTTTTCCTCTCGCGCTTCTCTATTTTTGAATATTTCCATTGAGATATAGATCATAGGGCTGTAAAGGTGGTATGTAAATTGTTAACTATAACGAAAGGGGAAATCCAACGGAAGTCCAACGGAACTCAATGGCGTAGTCATATTTTTTTAAAAGGTTCTTTTTTCTCTTCTCTTACTTAAGTTTAATTATTAAAAATCTGTTTTAAACAAATGAGATCAGTTTCTTTATTTTTTAAGGAGGTACAACATTAATAAAAAGAGAAATTTATGTGATCCAATTTGTCGATATTCGTTTACAAGATACTGGCATTTTTGTGAACAAAGCTAAAAAGTATCAATTTTTGGGTTTCGATGGGAAATCATACTTCAATCTGTACTCTATCTCGTGGCATTATGTTCATATCCTAGGACTGACTGGAAGTGGGTAATTTTTATGCTCGAACCAAAAATTTAACACGTGCGCTGATAGCATTCGCGAACTTGAGATACTGTTAAAATAAGGGAGTTAAAATCAACTCCGAATCATACGCTATAAAAGTCCCGCACTTGTGAGTAAATGCACGCGGAATAGAAGAGGAGTTAAAATGTAACTCTTGGAAAATTACTCCCTAATTGCACTGTCCGAAGTTATTTCAATCAACTCCGTTCTGGCCCTATAGTTGTCTTACGACACCATCAGGGGTTGATTTTAAGAAGTAAATATCGCTAAAAAGGAAAGCTGAAGGAAGTATTCACTATTTAGAAATAGACTCAAGTATTCTAAGTTGATATGATGGTAAAAATATTAATTATTGTTCTTTGTATACCTGAATTCCTTAAATTGACAAATTAAGGTAATTTTAATTAGACAAGGAAATTGAATGATTGATTGACATTAATGATTTTCTGGTATAAAAACGTTTATGATTGTCTAATCACAGTTGCGTAACTCATCAATTAATTTAAGAAATTGAGGTTTACATACTAGCGGCTATATGATTTCTTCGTGCACTGTTAAAAATTTGAGGAGTAAATAGCCGGACATCTCGTTGCGGGACAAGTAATGAAACTTTTAACACCAAAATACACGATTTATAATACAATTTTTTGTACATTGTGTCCATTATAAAGGTATGTATGGGTGGTTCATAAAAATCTTGTTTTCTTTTTTCGACTGGCGTGTCATGGCAGTTCGTTTCTCTGGGTGAGAAAATACTCTCTTAATTTGAATGAGGAGATTAATTAAAAGTACAAAAATGTTAGAGTTTGCGAGCATCAAATGTATGTAAGATACGGGTTTTTAGTAGTTTTTGATTATTTTTTAAATACACATATTAGTACCGAGATTCAGATCCGTTAAGCTGGCAGGACCACATTGCAAAAATGAACTGAAAACCTATAGGGAATTTAGGGCTCATTTAGGGCTGATTTAATGCCCCATTGCCAAATTTAATGCTCTTTATTTAAACAAAAAAAAACCGGTGGTCATGCCAGCTTAACGTTAAGCTAGCAGGACCACACAGAGAAAAAAACGACTTAGGCATTATTTCATTTAGGACTCACTTAATGTCCTCTTGCCAAATTTGATGGCACGCATTTTTTTCTTAAAAGCATGTGGTTCTGCCATCTTAACGTTAAGACAGCAAGACCACACAGAAAAAATGACTTAGGCATTATTTCTTGCCAAAAATTTTGGGCTCATTTAGGGCTCACCTAATGCCCTATTATCAAATTTTACACTCCGCAATTTTTCGAAATAAACTGTGGTCATGCTTATCTTAACGTTAAGATAGCAGGACCACACAGAGAAAAAACGATTCAGGCATTATTCCTTTCCACAATAATTGAGGGGTCATTTAAGGCTCACTTAATGTCCTATTGCCAAATTTGATGGTACACATTTAAAAAAAAAAACCTGTGGTTCTGCTATCTTAACGTTAAGCTAGCAGGACCACACAGAGATAAAAACGACTTATGCATTATTTCCTTTCACAATAATTTAGGGCTCATTTAGGGCTTACTTAATGTCCTCTTGCCAAATTTGATGACACGCATTTTTTTTAAACACTTGTGGTTCTGCTATCTTAACGTTAAGCTAGCAGGACCACACAGAGAAAAAAATGATTTAGGCATCATTTCTGTCCAAAATAATTCAGGGCTCATTTAGGGCTCACTTAATGTCCTCTTGCCAAATTTGATGGCACGCATTTTTTTCTTAAAAGCATGTGGTTCTGCAATCTTAACGATAATGCAGCAAGACCACACAGAAAAAACGACTTAGGCATTATTTCTTTCCACAATAATTTAGTGCTCATTTAGGGCTCACTGAATATCCCCTTGCCAAATTTGATGGCACGCATTTTTTTCTTAAAAACCTGTGCTTCTGCTATCTTAACGTTAAGCTAGCAAGACCACACAGAGAAAAAAATGATTTAGGCATTATTTCTTGCCAAAAATTTTGGGCTCATTTAGGGCTCACCTAATGCCCTATTATAAAATTATATACTCCGCAATTTTTCGAAATAACCTGTGGTCATGCTTATCTTAACGTTAAGCTAGCAGGACCACACAGAGAAAAAAAGGACTTAGGCATTATTCGGTCCACAATAATTTAGGGCTCACTTAATGCCCTATTGTCAAATTTAATGCTCCGCAATTTTTCGAAAAAACCTGTGTTCATGCTATCTTAACGTTAAGATAGCAGGACCACACAGATAAAAAAAACGATTCAGGCATTATTCCTTTCCACAATAATTGAGGGCTCATTTAAGGCTCACTTAATGTCCTATTGCCAAATTTGATGGTACGCATTTTTTTAAAAAACTTGTGGTTCTGCTATCTTAACGTTAAGCTAGCAGCACCACACAGAGAAAAAAACGACTTAGGCATTCTTTCTTTCCACAATAATTAATGGCTCATTTAGGGCTCACTTAATGTCCTCTTGCCAAATTTGATGGTTCGCATTTAAAAAAAAAACCTGTGGTTCTGCTATCTTAACGTTAAGCTAGCAGGACCACATAGAGAAAAAAGGACTTAGGAATTATTTCTTTTCACAATAATTTAGGGCTCATTTAGGGCTCACTGAATATCCTCTTGCCAAATTTGATGGCACGCATTTTTTTCTTGAAAACCTGTGCTTCTGCTATCTTAACGTTAAGCTAGCAGGACCACACAGAGAAAAAAACGAATTAGGCATTATTTCTTTCCACAATAATTCAGGGCTCATTTAGGACTCACTTAATGTCCTCTTGCCAAATTTGATGGCACGCATTTTTTTCTTAAAAGCATGTGGTTCTGCCATCTTAAGGTTAAGACAGCAAGACCACACAGAAAAAATGACTCAGGCATTATTTCTTGCCAAAAATTTTGGGCTCATTTAGGGCTCACCTAATGCCCTATTATCAAATTGTATACTCCGCAATTTTTCGAAATAACCTGTGGTCATGCTATCTTAACGATAAGCTAGCAGGACCACACATGGACAAAAATGATTCAGACAATATTTCTTTGCACTATAATTTAGTGCTCATTGAGGTCTTCCAATAGATGTATCACAAAGTTTTTAAATCTTTGTTCTAACTATTTTGTTTAGAAAATTAGTAAAATCAAAAGGGAAACAACTCTGAAAATATGCTGTAGGAACGTGCAAAAACAATTTCATAGTGCATCTGTTGAAACTTCGAGTTTCGATACCTGTAGAGCTGGTTGAAACACTGTTTTTGCATCGCTAGGGTTGAAATATTTTGTCTTCGAGTTTCGGTACGTGTAAAGCGGACTGAAACAATGTGTTTACATCCCTAGGGCTGAAACATTTTTTTCAGCTCTAGGGTAAACACGTAGGCAGGTAGGGTCTACAGGTACCTCAACTCGAATTTTCAATAGATCTGCTATGAAAAATAATATGCATTACTAAGAATGTAACATAACGATCGCAGCTCGTGTGAAGGCAGCCCTCGCTGCGCTCGGGCAGCAAACTTCACGCTCGTTGCATTCGCTGTGTTTCATCCCTTGTGATGCAACATACTATTAGAATCTAGTTCTGTTTAAACAATTAATGTTAAAAAAAGTATAAAAAATCATTACTGAGGACCCATGTATAATTTTTTTTAACTTTTACAACGTTTCACTAATGCAATTGATCATTTTTTGTTAACAAACATTAATTTAAAAGTTTAGGATTTTCAGACGCTTTGATTTATATTTCAATTACAAATTGTCACATTTTTATCACTTTGAATTCAGATTGATTGAAATACAACAGTTTTCAATTTTTAATTAGTGTAAACTGGGAGCGACGCATATTTTGGTTTCGGAACTGAATTTTACATTGCTTAGTTGCAAGTCTCTATATATTTTCCCTAGAAGATTCAATACATCGAATTTAGAAGTGCAACGCTTAACGTCGGTTTACGGTAATTAATTTTGAATGCTTTAAATTCGAAATGATATAATTTCAACTCCTTTCTAATTAAATTGTCTATTTGTCAAAATTTTAGTATGCATTTTTTTAAATTTTAAGAGCTTTTGTTTTTAAATTTGTCAATTTCAAACACTTTTAATTTCCAATTATATAATTTTGAACACTTTTATTAGGAAATTAACCAGTTTAATTTATTTTCATTCCATTGGAAATGTTCTCCTATTTTTAAAATGTAGCCTAAATGAAAACAATTTTAATTGGAACTTTTTAAATTAAAAATCGTGAGTATCACAAAGTAAGTATATTTTCTTCTAAACCGGAAGGAATCTAGAATTTTTACCACAGGAGAAAATAAATTATAAAATAGTTACGTGTACTAGGCAGTCTGATAAGTCCTTGAAAAATGAAACACGGAGACGTTTTTTTGGCCAAAGTCGGTTTTATTTTTCAACATACTCTCCTTTTAGGTCGATA
>NC_046665.1:36047168-36054721 GCF_010883055.1 Belonocnema kinseyi
CAGGCGTCATTTGAAGGATCAAGCTCGACGAAAATGGTTCAAATTAGTGAATACTAATGCCATCTCTTAGAATTTTCAGGTACTTATCAGACTGCCTAGTATATTGTAAATAGTATAGGTAAGTGTTATTTTAAAAGAAGAGCGATATCAGGCATTCTATACTTATCAGGCGATATTCGAAGTGCCACTGTTAAATAAAACATGGATAGTATTAATTCTTAATTGCAGGCAGTATTTAAATCTTTTATTAAAGGAATAAATATTACATAAGTAATATAAGTACTAATGATTGTTCTAATATAAGTTAATAATACCTTTTGGAAATACGTAAGTCTTTAAAATAAAGTTTAAAATGTATGTCGTGTATTGTACGAAATAATTTTTATCGAAGTCTGTACTGTATACTTGTATGGCTAAATAAATATCCGAAATACTATGCATATTTTTTTGTATCATTGAAAAGAATGACTTTCGGCTGCATACTTGTAGTATTCTTACGAATTTCCTCGTGGCCGTCAAGCTATGTCAAATCAAAATTACCGGTCACTGATTTTGGGCATATTGGTCTCTAAAGCACCGGATAAAAGTAGAGATCCGTATTAACGTGCGAAATGTGTCGATAAAGTACGATTTCTAAGCAGGGTAATGTTAGGATTTTGTGTAATTATTTTACACAAGTTGGGCTACACTAAAAAATATTTTGGGTATTTTTCTTTGTCTAAGAATTTTTCTGAAAGTGGATAATAAATTGTATATGGATATCGTAGGCCCTAGATTATTATTCGTTGCAGTTGAAAGTATTTTTAATTCCATAATGACTTGGCAGGAAATTAGCAACATTACTAAGCCCACGGAATAATTTTGAATACCACAAGAGATTCAATCAAAATTCACAACCTTCCATATTTTAGAAAATGATGAAAATTTATCTGAAAAACATGTAAATGTTAAACAGAATTTCCAAAAGACGATAAAAAATCTGTTTTGAAGTAAATAAAAATTTATAATGCAAGCTGTACATATTCTCTTAGACAGAGATCAGAATTATAAGTGACAGTCTATTAATATCCATTAAGCTCTCCTTGACGTAAACAGTTATTTTTGAAATGAGGTTAAAACAATTTTTGAAATGAAGTTAAGAAAAAAGCTACATGGATTCCTAATAATTATTATTCACACTTGAAATAGTTGTTAATTTTATAATGAGTTGACGATAGAAGTTTTAACATCACTAACTACAACCCTAAATATCTTTTCCCTCATAGTATCAAAAGAATGGCGCGTCGGATTTGATTCTAAGTTTTTTTAAACAATTGTTTACACAAAAGTTCTTTAAAAAAAGTTGACACCAATTTATATTACATATTTCAAGAGTCTTAAATGATCTTGAAATTATGTTGGGTAACCTGAATGAGACCTAAATTATTGTGGAAAGAAATAATGCCGAAGTCGTTTTTTTCTCTGTGTGGTCCTGTTAGCTTAACGTTAAGATAGCACGACCACAGGTTTTTTTCGAAAAATTGCGGAGCATTAAATTTGACAATAGGGCATTAACTGAGCCCTAAATGAGCCCTAAATTATAGTGCAAAGAAATATTGTCCAAATCATTTTTTTCTCCGTGTGTTTCTGCTAGCTTAACGTTAAGATAGCAGAAGCACAGGTTTTTAAGAAAAAAATGCGTGCTATCAAATTTGGCAATAGGACATTAAGTGATCCCTAAAAGAGCCCTAAATGAGCCCTAAATTATCGTGGAAAGAAATATTTTCCTATTTTACATAGGAAAAACTAGAAATACGGAGAATGAACTTAAGAAGAATGTCTTTCCTATCGTGGTCCTTAAACTTCATAGACTTTTCTAGCGATTATAGGCACTTTTTTTTAGTATGAGGACAATTATTTATTCACAACAGTAATTCTTGAAATAATCAAGCTATATCCTTATTTTCTATTGTTTATTGTAAAAATAAATATTATAAGATCAAATTGTACAATCAAAACTTTATCCGTGTATGTATATATATATATATATATATATATATTTGTTATTTACACTACTTATAATAAAAACAAAATACAATATTTGAAGCATCGGTTTAATAAAAAATCTTTAGCGATTTAGTTTGAAAATTTTAATTTGTATGTTTCAATTTTCAATCTTTAGGTACAAGTTGGACAAGTTTTGGAAATTAAATAATTTTGACCTGCAATATTCCTACATGAAATAATTTACAATAATCAATAAAATCTTCATAAATTGACCAACATTTAAATTAACTACTATTATTAATAACTTATATTTACAAAGTTCTTATAACCTGAACAACTTGTAATCGAAGGTTTAGAAAATGGAACTATGTATATTTAACCCTCACAGAATAAGCTATCCAAATAATCCTCATGGGATAGATTTGGTCTAGTAGACGCAATGGGTTTTCAATCACTGATAACAGGATCTCAAGAGTTCGAATCTGCAAATTAAAGTTCGTAACTTCAAGTATACATTCAAATCCATTTAGATTCTTGTAGTTTTACTTTTTCGTACATTCTTGTAGAAAAATAAAACTACAATTAAATACAATAATATACAATAAAATACAAAGAAAGTACCAACTTCGTTCGAATAATAGAAACAAATGGTACTTTCATGTAATTATTGTATATATTTCTAGATTTCTATAGAAATGATGCCAGTTTTTTGTATTTTTTTTGTGTAAAATTTTTTCCACCAGGGTTGTTGAAGAAATTTCTTTAAAATATTTCTCGTGGTTCTCAGGTTTAATTTTTTTTCTAATGCATTTATATTCTTAATCATTCGTAAGAGGAGTGTCCAAAAATTTTTTCAATCTTTATAGAAAATGTTAGAAAATGTTTACAGGTACAATTATAGTCTTATACCTATCTTATAATTAATCTCCTTATCCAAAGTATGAGAGTATTTTCTCATCCAGAGAAACAAACTGTCGCAATACGCCAGTTGAAAAATAAAAAAACAAGATTTTTATGAACCACCAATACATTTCTTCATAGTGGAAACAATTTAAAAAAATATATAAATACATATAATGGTCTTAAATATTTTTAGTATCTCATGTATATTTTGTTATGATTTATAACATAACGTTTTTACAACTGAAAGTGCTAGAGACTACGCGTGACAACTAGATGACCCTGCGACTACTGTCCTCGCGACTAGATTTCCCGCGACTGAATATGTCCAGCTCCGTGGCAGGACTTCTTACCGAGTTTAAGTTCGGAGTTGTTCGCCACATCATGGCCACAAGCCAACGCGTGCGGATAAGCTGCGAACTCGAAAACACAAAAATCCTTGAAATCAAAATTCTAGATGGACGCGCGTTATTGAAAATTTAGAAAAATAAAATATATTTACGATGAAAAGATTGAGCTATGGCAACCAGAAAAATTCGGCGAAAATTTTATATGAATCAGAATTGGGATTCACAAAATTCATAAAAATGCCCGTATGTAAATCTGAATTTCTTTATTTAATTGATAAGTTATGCAACTTAAATGGACAATCATACATTTTTTATACTAGAAAATCATGAATTATCATTTTTGATTTTCATTTCCTAATTAAGGTTGCTCAAGTTTTAGAGAACAATAATTAATATTTTTACCATATTTATTCAGAATATTTGGGTTTATTTCTAAATAGTGAATACTTCCTTCAGCGTTCCTTTTTAGCGATACTTACTCCTTAAAATCAACTCCTTTTGGTGTCGTGGGACAACTATAGGGTCAGAACGGAGTTGATTGCAATGACTTCGAACAGTTCAATTAGGGAGTTCTTTTGTATAAGTTACTTTTTAACTCGTCTTCTGCCACTCTCCTTGTCGTTTACTTAAAATGGTGTGACTTTTACAGGGTATGCTTCGGAGTTGATTTTAACTCCGCCTTTTTAACAGTGTATCCCAATTTTGATTCATATACCATTTTCACCCAGTTTGTTTGGTTTCTATGGCTCACTCTTTTTATCGTCGGCATATTTCACTTTTATAAATTTTACATAACAAATTGCACCGATGCGACGCGATCATCTAAATTTCTTAATTCTAGAATAATTATCGTGTTTTCGAGTTCGCAGCTTATTCGCATGCATTGACTTTTGGCCATGATGTGACGAACAACTCCTGTTTGCAAGTTTCCTGCTTCGAACTGAACATGGGTTAAGACTTTGTTTCAGTGTGGTGCGAATTAATCATATTCAGTCTGAATGCACTACAGAACCTTTAACTCATTCTACTTTACCCTGGAGTAAAATATGCGGAGTTAAATGTATTCGCTACTGAGTCGATTAGATACTCCGAAAAATTGTACTATCGACTCCGCTAGCCTCAAATTTTTTATAGTCCATTTGCGAGTTTTCTGCAAACGCAACTCTGTAAATAAACTCCGTAAAAAGTCCCATAAAGACTCTTTAACTCCAGATTGAGCACGAGTTAAGATTCTGTTTCTGTGCTTTCAATTTTTATTCTGGAGTAAAATATGGGGATTTAAATGTATTCGAGACTGAGTTGATTTTATACTCCGAAAAATTGTACTCTCGACTCCACTAGCCATATACTCCTGAAATTTTGAACAGCGTGCGTTTTTCGCGAAAAGCGGGTTTTCGAAATACCAATTTCAAAAGTGACCCAGTGACTCATTTTTAACCTAATAGTGGGTTCGTTCAGAGCTAAAACATCGGAAATTGATCTGGCTATGTGCCCCTAATATGTAACTCTATATATCTTCAAAGTGCACTGTTAAATAAACGGAGTTAAAATCATCTCCGCAGCATACTCTATAAAATTCCCACCGATTTGAGTAAACGGTAAGCGGAGTAGAAGAAGATGACTTAAAATGTAATTATTAGAAAAGAACTCCCCAACTGCACTGTCCGGAGTTATTTTAATAAACTTCGTTTTGACGCGACATGCGACCATCTAGAATTCTGAATTTTCGTGTTGTCCAGTTTGGAGTTTCGCATTCGTTGACTTGCGTTGACTCCGAACCTAAACTCCGTAAGAAGTCCCGCCACGACTCATAATTCCGGATTGAGCGTAGGTTAACATTTTGTTTCTGTGCGGTGCGAATTAATTATATTTACTCTGAATGTTCTAGAGAACCTTTCCATCATTCTATTGAACTCTGGATTAAAAGATGCGGAGTTGAATGTATTCGATACTGAGTTGATCTTATACTCCGAAAAATTGTACTCTCGACATGGAAAACAAGTTTAAAATAGAAAATAAAATATCCAAATAAATATAAATAAAATAGAGAATATGTTTAAAATCTTAAGACACATTCGTCATGAAGGCATCATAGAACAACAAAAATCTCCGATTCAGAAGTTTCAATTGCAGCGCTATTAAGATTATTTTGAAAATTTATTATCGCGATTGTCTGAAGTTTGATACCAATGGTCTCCAAATTTATATAAATCAAATTTGCCGTGATTTAAGAAAACGGAATATCCACTATTATACAACTTGCCAAGAGCAGCGTGTAATATACAGGGTGATTTTTTTAACTTGAAACTTTCAAATATCTCGAAAAATAGATACTCTATGAAAAATTTTATAAATCAAAATTTAATCGCTCTGAGGAGTACATAGACTGATGTTAAAATCGGTTCCCCCACACTTTCCCCTGGGGGTTGGGGTGGGGGCAAGTTCGAAATCTTAAATGGGTACCCCTATGTTTCATTGCATATTCGGATTCTTTGGATAAAACTGCGTGTGATTTGTCCAAAACATTTTTCTCGTTTCGTAATAGATAGCGCTGTAATCGCCGAAATTAAATTTTTCTTCATCTTACTCTTACTGAGACGTAGCAGTTTTCTGTTCCCTTCGGGGTGCTTGATTAACGTGAGTTCCCTTGCCTCTCACGATTCGGGGTGCTTGATTAACGTGAGTCCCCTCGCCTATCACGTTTCGAGGTACTTAGGGAATTATCTTTTACTTAAAGTCAGTGCTCAAAATGATGACCTTCGGCTTCAATGCACTTACTAATCCGTAATTCGAATGAATTTTCAAAACAGAGAAGTGTATCTTCTTGAATTTCAGCACATGCACTTGTAATGCCGTCGTGTTGTTGGTTTTTCTTTGTACACTTTGTCTTTCAGATAGCCCCACAAAAAGAAATCTGGTGAAGTAAGAGCTGGCGATCTTACAAACTAATTTATCGGACCGCCACTATCAAACCAGCGACCATTGAAATCACAATCAAGAACTTCTCATGCTACCGCTGAATAGTGTGCCGGACAACCATTATGTTGAAACCACATGTTCTGCCGTATTTCTAAGCTCAAGTCTTCAAGCAATATTGGCATTTCATTTTCCAAAATGTCTTGATATTTTGGGCTATTTAAGCTGGCTTCGATAATCTGGGAACCGATCAGTTTTGTTGCCAATTATTCCACATCATACGTTGACAGTCCATGGACGCTGGTGTTAGACTTCACGAAGCCATTGCGGATTTTCAATACTCCAGTAGTGCATGCTGTGTCGATTAACTATTCCATGGTTCATAAAAGACGACTCGTCAGAGATAACGAAAAAAGTTGGGATTTTTTTTGTATTTGTTCACGTGCCCTCTGACAAACAGCTACCCGATTTTGGAGATCAACGCCATGAAGTTCTTGGTGTAAAGAGACATGATACGGATGGAATTTATTACGTTTTCAAATTTTCCAAACACTGCTTTGAGACATTCCGGAATCACGAGCAATTTCTGGTGTACTAATGTGAGGATTATTGGCCACTGCAACTAATACAGCAATTTCGTTATTTTCTCCAGTGACTGTTGTTGTACGGGTCTTTTTCTTAGGTTGAACACTTCCACCGTTAGTAAATTTGGTAATAGTACGATGAAATGAAGCACGTAGGATAATTCTATTTGGAAAACGCTGAGCGTAGAGATTGACAGCATTATCAAGATTTCTTCTAACTTCTCCATAGTATTCGGAATAATCTTTGATCTAACTAAAATGAGTTTTGTCTTAAATGTATTTTTTCTAATTTACTGTATTTAAGTAAAGAAAAAAGTAAACACTTTCGTAATGTTTCGATAGCCTCCGCTGACCTCAATCTATAATAATGCAAGAGCTAAAATTTAGGAATATTCAGGAAATACTGTCAATGTAAACGTATTACTTAATAATTACTTCTCAAGAACGGACATATGTTTTGACATGTTTTTCAAAATAATAAGTACCAAAGAGATCTGAAGATCTATTGCCCTAATTTTTAACCGACTTCAAAAAGAAGGAAGTTCTACCTATGTTCGTCGCGATGTCTTTTTTTATGTACGAGTTTTTATTGCACTCGTTCAACGATTCTGTAGCTATTTAAAAAGTTTCTTTTTTTCCGTGGTCAGCCATGCCACAATGAAAATGGTGTATTTTTTATTGTTAATTTATTGCTGTACGGAGAATGTTGTTTAATACACTGTTGTAAAGCTCACTTCAATTCTTTATTTCAGTTATGTTTTCTCAATGAATCAAGTAATATGCTGGTATCAATAGACAGCTTATATTATTTTTTTCC
>NC_046665.1:36054821-36070593 GCF_010883055.1 Belonocnema kinseyi
TGTATATGGATTTAATGGAGATAAATTTAATTGTGTTCGCTTGGATATACTCGTACGCATGGGATTTTTAAAGATTGATCACTCGATCCTCAAAGTTAAGCAGCTTTGGGCTTAATTGTACTCGGATGAAGGCAGTCATTCTATAGATAAGATGTTTTTTTATTAGCTTCACAATAATCCAAATCTAAGTTGCTTTTCGCACTAACTATTAATACTATACTATCATTTTTGTCGCTGCTAGTATGTGCTAAACCTTGTGATTATAGTTTTTCGCGCAATTATATTACTGCACACATTTTTTAACAAGTTGACAAAGAAACACAAATAGGTTAAAATATTAGCACTTCTTCAAAATCGTGTTAAAAATTTTACGAAGCACTCGTCTCTCATTATTTAGACCATTTACACTAATTAAGTAAAATTGTATGATCGACGTGGTTGCTTTAGTCGTGCTTCAGTCTCAATTAACAATTGGTCTGAATTAGGACTTCTTCCTCGACTTCTTCACACGATTCTCTTCTTCCAGTTAAGTAATTACTTTTCAACATTTATTTTTTTTCAAACCTGGCAATAACATTTAATAGATTTTCGAACTATGAAGTTCAAAATTATTTTAAAATGTATTGCATAAATTTTGTTTCCTATTATATCGTCCATTTAGTTGCACAGGGTTGACAGCTACAAAAGTGAAATTTTACAAGAGAGGCAAAAAACAAATAGTAGTGATAAGCAGGTTAAGCTTCCAGAAGGTCGTCACTCTCTTGCTTTACAAAAATATTTTCGGTGAGACTTGAATGTCTTGTTACGAGGAAGAAACAGAAGCCGCTTATGATATTAACCATCGATCATTTTTATTTATGCAGCAGTTTTTTTATTTCATGGACCACGATATTAATTATCGGTGAAAATGTCAACAGAAAATCTGTCCGTCGCGCGGGAATTTTTCATCATTCGGTACGCGCAGTTCACAAGTTTGAGCGCCGCATATGTGGAATCTAGCGTTTTGCAATCGAATTCTTTGTCTTCTCACCCGGAATGCATGCATGAAACTTTAGTAGAAATATCTATTTTAGATCCCAATTTTTATATGCATCTTCACGGAGACAAATAGATAGTAGTCAAACTTGGAGTGTCAAAATTGAGATGGTGAGATTGATCTTCTCGATAATACCGAGTATCATCCATAATTTTATATACATAGGGGCCATCCATATACTACGTGGACAATTTTTCACCACTTTTTGAACCCCCTCCCCCCTCGTGGACAGCCGTGGAATTTGGACAAACCCCCCCTTCCCTGTGCTTTGTCCACTTGACATACCCGTGCAGAAATCTCGGTCTGGCCCCGATCGGGAATCCTGGTCGGGGCCAGGCCGTGCATGAAACACACGCCCAGATCGGGGCCAGGTCGGGTCACCCGATTGGGAAACCCGATCGGTACACGATGAGTCTCATTATAATTCATTCGTGAATTTCGCAAATGGAGTTTTAATATAAGTAAAAACGAAACTATCGAATAGTCCTCTTCTTTCGAAGGCCACCTTAATATTTTAAGTTAAAATTAACGTACTACAGGCACGAAAAGAAAAGGTTTCAGAATACAAAATTGAATTATGCTTCTGAAAATCGTAAAATTATTGTGGATGGTATCAGTTTCGAGGAAAGGGTTTTTTTCAAATGAAAAAAATGGATGATAACCAGAAATATTTTAAGCGACAATGTTAATTTCTTGAAAAAATGTTGCCTATGAAACTTTTTAACAAATTAGAAAGTTTTTTCGCAAAAAGATTCCCTACAGCTTGACATTTTCGAATGCTTTCAAAGAAAATCATCGGGAAATAATCTATGATTTGCGATCTATTAACATTTTACTGCAAATAAATTCAATTTTCTGTCAATTGCATTACTTCATGAAAAATTCAAGAAGGTGGTTGTAGATATTTTTTTGCCAAAAAATCGCGCCATCACCTAATGGACCTAATGGACCTAATGGACATTTTTATACGTTGAAATTGCATTGTTTATAATAAAAAAGAAAAAAAACTTCGTTTATCATTTTAAACTTCGCGCGAAAGCAATTAGATGCCGAATGCGACGCATGCGCATTTGAGTAACTAATTCTTGCTGGAATGTTATGAAAATTTGTCCTTAATGTATTTCTGTATTAAATTTATTATTAATACAGAATCAAAGTATCAATAACATAATCGATTGTATCACATATTTTACTCCTATAATTTTAAAACATTACAATTTTGTGCATACTGCAATTCATTTCTTGTCAATAGATTTGACGATTCTAACTCTACATTAAATCGAAAAACCTTGAGTTCTTTAATAATAATTGAAAACAAAAGAACTTAATCAATTTCATCATATAATAGTATTTGACTCATTTGATGGTAAATATACTAATTTTACGTCAAACAATTTAATTAATTATTAATTTATTTGAGGTTAGGTTTCAATGAGCCCGCAGAGTGTAATTACTTACTCTCATCTTCCTCGCACAGGTTTCGAGGTCTACTGACTGGTGTTTGGCGCCTCTGAACACGTGGCTTACTCGCCTTATGCATTTATAAACATTGCTAGAATATTTTAAACGAGTCTTATTTATACAAATTTCACTGCACTACCAGAAAAAAACAAGCTGCACTAGTTCTTCGAGCGCATAGAGATGGCGTTTCAGTAGGAAATTGGTCTGGCCCGGTCGGGCCCAGGTATGGGCCACACGGTTCTACCGATTTGGGCCAGATCGGGAAATCCGATCGGGGCCAGATCGGTATTACGTTTGAAATCGGGCGATTTCTGCACGGGTATTTTATGAAAATATAGATGTGAGTAGTCTTCAAAAGGTCTGGGAGCTCGCGACAATTCCATGGACGTCATTTTAGTACTCACTAAAATGTCAGATTCGTTTGTTTTCATAGTCAACAGTTCGAAATTCGTTGACTGGTTAACATCTGTTGATGCGTTTTGCTGTAAAAAATGTCAAAAATTAGAGTGAAAAAACATCATTTTAAAACTCTTGAAACCCATTGGAGACGATTTTTTAGGTGCAAAGAACTAACAAAGTTGACTGGCAGACTGTCAAACATGCCAAAGTTTCGAGTGAAAAAACGTCATCTTAGTACTCTTCAAACCCGCATGGAATCATTGTTTGAATGCTAAAAACTAACAAGAAGTTTGAGAGGCAGTTCTTGAGTGGTGCCAAAGTTGACTGGCAGGCTGCCAAAAATTCGAGTGAAAAAACGTTAATTTATTACTTTTGAAACCCATAAGGAATGATTGTTTGAATGCTAAGAACTTACAAAAAATTTGACTGGCAGCTTCTCGGTGGTGCCAAAGTTGACTGGCAGGCTGTCAAACATGCCAAAAATTCGAGTGAAGAAACGTCATTTTAATACTCTTGAAACCATTAGGGACGATTTTTTAGGTGCAAAGAACTAACAAAAATTTTGACTGGCAGCTCCTGATTGGTGCCAAACTTGATTTTCAGGCTGTCGAACATATAAAAAAATGACAGGATGACAATTAGAACCTTCATTTTAGTACTCTTGAAACCCATAGGCCATAGGGGATGATTGTTCAGGTGCAAACAACTAACAAGAAGTTTGACGGACAGCTTCTGAATAGTGCCAAAGTAGACTGGCAGCCTATTAAAAATGTCAAAAATTCGAGAGAAGAAAAGTCATTTTAGTACTTTTGAAACCCATTGGGAATGACTTTTTAGGTGCAAACAACTACTAGAATTTTGACTGGCAGCTCCTGAATTGTGCTAAAGTTAACTGACAGGCCGTCAAAAATGTCAAAAATTCGAGTGAAAAACCGTAATTTTAGTAGTCTTAAAACTCATTGGGGATAATTAGGTATGTTAAGCTGGCGCAACAGTATGAAGATATAGAGATGTAACCTATTTTATAATTTAGGGCTCATTTTGGGTTAATTTGGGCCCACGGTCCTAAATGTTGGGCTCTTTAATTTTTTGAAAAAAATAGTGTTTGCGCTAACTTAATGTTAAGCTGGCCGAACATTGCTGCAAAACGTGCTAAAAATTATTTCACGGAAAATTCACCTTATGCCCTAATTTAGGGCTTATTTAAGGCTCTGGGAATGTGATAATGAAAAATGAAAAAAATTGTTTAAACAATTTGTCTTTAAACAATTCTAGTAAAAATGAATTAATCAATTTTCTTAGTTTACCCTATGTAAGGCTCACTTGGGGCTCCATAAATATGATATTTGAATTAAACAATAAATTGTTTAAAAAACTATCGTTTAAAGAAATTTGCAAAAAAAAAATATTTTCTTTTCTTTTCTCCTGCATACTTTCAGGCTCTTTTAAGGCTCCTGAAAAATCATCGACTGAAGGTCGCGCGATATTTTCTTTGCCCTTTTTTTTCCGTTATATATGGTGTTGTGTCACATTAACGTTATAAAAAATACATGAACAAAACCATAAAACCCATTTTTATTCCTCGCATAATCTAGGGCTCATTGAGGACTAATTTGGGACCGTAGTAATAAATTTTGGGCTCTAGTATTTTTTGTAAAATATAGTGTTAGCAATAGCTTAACAATAAGTTGGTTCAAGATTGCTGTAAAACGTAATAAAAATGATTTTACTGAAAATTCACCTCATACAATAATTTGGGGCTCATTTAGGGCTCTGGGAATATGATAATTAAAAATAAAAAAAAATTTAAACAATTATTGTTTAAACAAATTTGCCGGAACAAAATGTTTTCTTTTATTTATTCCTGCATAATTTCAGGCTCATTTAAGGCCCATTTAAGCTCATTTACGGCTCATTTGAGACTCATTTAAGGCATTCAAGGTATTTTTTATAACGTTAAGGTGACACAACGCCATATACAACAAAAAAAAGGGCAAAGGAAATATCGCGCGACCTTCGTTCGATGATTTCTCAGTAGCCTCAAATAAGCCTGAAATAATGCCAGAAAAAAGAAAAGACAATATTTTGTTTTGGAAAATTTGTTTAAACAAAAGTTGTTTAAACATTTAAAAAATAATTTTTAACTATCATATTCCCAGAGCCGTAAATGAGGACTTAATTATTGTATCAGGTGAATTTTCAGTAAAATCATTTTTATTATGTTTTACAGCAATCTTGAACCAACTTATTGTTAAGCTATTGCAAACATTTTTTTTTTTTAATACTAGAGCCCAAAATTTGGGACTACGTTCCCAAATATAGTCCTCAATGAGCCCTAGATTATGCGAGGAGTAAAGATGGGTTTTATTGGTTGGTTCATGTATTTTTTATAACGTTAAGGTGACACAACACCATATATAACGAAAAAAAGGGCAAAGAAAATATCGCGCGACCTTCGGTCGATGATTTTTTAGGAGCCTTAAATGAGCCTGAAAGTATGCAGGGGAAAAAAATTTTTTTTTCGCAAATTTCTTTAAACGGTAGTTTTTTAAACATTTTATTGTTCTATTCAAATATCATATTTATGGAGCCCCAAGTGAGCCTTACATAGGGTAAAGGAAGAAAATTGTTTACTTCATTTTTACTAGAATTGCTTAAACAAAAATTGTTTAAACAATTAAAAAATTTTTTTAATTATCATTTTCCCAGAGCCCTAAATGAGCCCTAAATTATTGTATAAGGTCAATTTTCCGTGAAATCATTTTTACACGTTTTACAACAATGTTCGGCCAGCTTAATGTTAAGCTAGCGCAAACACTATTTTTTTCAAAAAATTAAAGTGCCCAAAATTTAGGACCATGGGCCCAAATTATAAGAGGATTAAAAATAGGTTTTATGGTTTTCTTCATGTATTTTTTATAACGTTAAGGTGACACAACACCATATATAACAAGAAAAAAAGGGCAAGGAAATAACGTGCGACCTTCGGTCGGTGATTTTTCAGGAGCCTTAAATGAGCCTTAAGTTATGCAAGAGAAAAGAAAATATTTTGTTTTGGCAAATTTGTTTAAACAATAATTGTTTAAACATTTTGTTTTGATTTTTAATTATCATATTCCCAGAGCCCTAAATGAGCCGCAACTATTCTATAAGGTGAATTTTTAGTTGAATCATTTTTATTACGTTTTACAGCAGTCTTGAGTCAACTTATTGTTAAGCTATTGCAAACACCATTTTTACAAAAAATACTAGAGCCCAAAATTTGGGACTAAGGGCCCAAATTAGTCCTCAGTCAGTCTTATATTATGCGAGGATTAAAAATGGGTTTTATGGTTTTCTTCATGTATTTTTTATAACGTTAAGGTGACTCAACATCATATATAACAAAAAAAAAAAGGGCCAGAATATGTCGCGCGACCTTCGGTCGATGATTTTTCAGGAGCCTCAAATCAGCCTTAAATTATGCAAGAGAAAAGGAAATATTTTGATTTGGCAAATTTGTTTAAACAATAACTGTTCAAACATTTTTTTAAAATTTTTAATTATCATATTCTCCGAGCCCTAAATGAGCCCTAAACTATTCTGTAAGGTGAATTTTCAGTTAAATCATTTTTATTACCTTATACAGCAGTCTTCAACCAACTTATTGTTAAGCTATTGCAAACACTATTTTTTACAAAAAATCCTAGAGCCCAAAATTTAGGACTACGGGCCCAAATGAGTCCTGAATGAGCCCTAATTTATGCGAGGAGTAAAAATGGGTTTTATGATTTTGTTTCTTGTTTTTTTATAACGTTAAGATGGCACAACACCATATTTAACAAAAAAAGGGGTAAAGGAAATATCGCACGACCTTCGGTCGACAATTTTTCAGGAGCCTTAAATGAGCCTGAAGTTATGCAAGAGAAAAAAAGGAAATATTTTTTTGGCAAATTTGATCATACAATAATTGTTTAAACAATTTTTTGTTTCATTCAAATAACATATTTATGGAGCCCTAAGTGAGCCTTTACATAGGGTAATGGAATATAATTGTTTACTTCATTTTTACTAGAATTGTTTAAACAAAAATTGTCTGAATAATTTTTTTTTCATTTTTCATTATCATATTCCCAGAGCCCTAAATGAGCCCTAAATTATTGTATAAGGTGAATTTTCCGTGAAATGATTTTTAACACGTTTTACAGCAATGTTCGGCCAGCTTAACGTTAAGCTAGCGCAAACACTATTTTTTACAATAAATAAAAGAGCCCAAAATTTGGGACCAGTGGCCCAAATTAGCCCTAAATGAGCCCTAAATTACGAAATAGGTTACATCTCTATATCTTCATAGTGTTGCGCCAGCTTAACATACCTAAAATTAAGCCCTGGCCTGACGAACTAGCCTGGGTCCAGATCAAATGAAAGGCTAAATCTGGCCTGGGACATGCTAAATCACCCAGCTTGTCGCAGGCCTGGCCCTAGATTATGATCGATTTCTTACCATTCCTTATGTTCTTAATTAAAAGTAAAAATTACGCGAAAATATTTTTTAATTTAATTGAAATTGACAACTGAACTTTTAAGGGTTTTAAATTAGAACATTTTCTCCAATCTGATTAAAATTTTCAAATTGTGGTATTTAATTTATTACCTCACCGGATTCTGATTCTTCTTCATCATCTGCATCATCAAAATTACATGAATTATCAACGTATTTACAGTTTATAATTTGACGAATTTTTTTTTCTTAATTTGAGGCTAGAAGTCACGTGCAATCCTAATATGAAAATATTATTTATATTTAATGGAAGTTTATACTTGCAATTTCACCGCTTAAGTATAGGATACTGCTAATTGCTTGATGCCTCCGGACTTTTAGAGTGCTTTTTATAAATTTAATTTCAATGATTTCCACTTTGTAAAGTTTGAAACTTGAAAGTAATAATTAAAAAAGGCCATTGAAAAGGCGACTCCGTGAATTGCGTATCTGTCATTTGCAGATTGAGATTTTTAAAACTAAACTGGTCTGCGATTATATGAATCGGTCAGTTTCTCGAATGGCTTCGAATCTGCATTGTACGACAATGTCCATTTCAAGCAAACTCACTGCTCACTATCTTACTGCTCCTCAGCGGAGGGGAAATTGCCGCGCAGTGCGCTGATTGAGCTAGAAAAGGACAGTGGGAAAAGGACAGTAGAAAAGGTTCCAGTGTAAATTGTTTCAAACGTATTGGCACGCAATGGCGGCCCTTATCGGTGAATTCTATCAAATCAAACCATTTCAAAGTTACCATTGAAAGCTTTGTGGTCAGCAAAATATTTATTTAATATTAACTTAACCAAAATAATTTGACAAAAACTAACCACTTAAATTATAACAGCATTAAGTTAGAAAATTGTAAACAAAATTAAGATCCTTAGGACAGAAAGTGTAAAAATATGTATTCAAATATAAATAAAATAATACAAAAAATAATGCATTTTTAGACAAAATAAAAGGTAAACTTCCCAGTAATCTTCAAACCAATTTTCTTTCTTTTTATTTTATTTGAATACGTTCAAGATTCATTTGCTATGATAAAATGCTAAAAGTAAATAGTTTTTATCATTAAACGTTACTTTTAACACATATTGTAAAAATAAATATATTCAAATTATAGACAAGGTACATAGTCATTGGGAACGTCATGATTACTGGTACGTTTAACTTACATTTTGATTTGCTTTATTGTCCTACCTGTGATTTGGTTACTAAAATTAATCTTATTTCTGTCAAAAAAAAATTTATGTTTGTTCTTTTTGTTTGAGTGGTCATGAGAAATGGGACTTATGTTAGTGCCTTTAGATTGTCTACCTTTTTTGTTTTATTATTATACTTAATTACGTGATTTATTATCAGTTCATTACTTTGATGAGTCCGAAACTGACGCTGGTCCTTTTAGGCCTTTTTATTTCAAGCCTTTTATTTCCCGGGACAAAATCCTGATACTGGGCAAGTCCTCCTTGCATGATCTGTCACGAAAATAGAGTTCTGCGCGAGGTTGGGAAGAGCTTTTCAGTCCTCGTTTTTCCTCGAAAATGCTCGAAAACACTCGAAAATTGCGAATTCGGAAATAAGTAGGCTTCCGCGAACATTAAAGAGTGTTTAGCGAGCACTTGTGAAACATTCAATATTTTTTTGAAATCTCGCTACGTGCTCGCTCAATACTCTAAAATCATCGGCGCGAACTCATTTTGACAGAGAACGGGGGGGGGGGGGGGGGGGGGGGGGGGGGGGGTATCGCGAAAGCCTCTTTAATGCTCGCGGCAATTCCATAATAAATCCAACCTGCAATGTTTTTAATGAGAAAGTTTTTTTTAAAAAACAGTTCCAAAAGTAACTTTTGTGTGAAAAGTCCCCATTCTTTTTTAATTTCAGCGTAAAATCACGAAGTTTCAAAAAACACTGTGTATCTTTGCAAATAATTACTGCACGGAAAAGTGTTCCACAGGTGAGTGAAACCAGGCTCAATTTCCTTCAATTATAAAAAAAGAAGAATATCCTACCTATGATAGGTCATGAGTTATGAACCCTCAAACGGGGCCATTTTAGCCTGTTTTTACGGGCAAAAAAATGGACTTCAGTTTTTTCAAATAAATCCTGCCAAGTTCAGTTTACGTTGATTGTGCCAGAGGATGAAATAGAGTCTACAAAAATCTGCGTATCTCTAAAAAAAAGTCTTTTAGACCTATTATTTTAAGAATTGTAAGGTTTCAAAAATTTCATTTTTATTTTGCATTTTTGACTAAAATCGAAGAAGTTGTGTTTTTGCAAAATACCTCATTTCCTGCGAAGCCCACCACAAAGTTCCTAGAGAATAAATTAAAGTGGAGCCAATTTGGCGTAAGATCGAAACAAAAAAGTGTCCTAGCCCAAATAGGTCATAGTGCACTCTTCATGCATAGAGGCACCTGCACGTACCGTGAAGTAGAGCTACGGTCATATTTCGGAATTTTTGTTACAAATAAGTGAATATGATTCATTTATCATGTATAATACGTCTTTCGACATTCATAAATAAATAATTGTTTATAACAAAAGCTTGCTATCACTACTTGTGTTTACTTTTTGGCCATTTTTTAGCATTTTTGTGGCAAAAAAGTCACCGTAATTGATTAAAAATATGTAATATGTTTTTTATCCATAAGCAAATATTTTTATTCATAATTGTTTATAACAAAATATTGATATAACCACTGTTGAGTACTTTTGGACTACTTTTGTGGCAAAAAAGTACTTATCATTGATTAAACATGTAATATATATTTTTTATCGATAAACAAATCGTTTTTTAAATAATTGTTTAGAACCATTTTTTCTAATAAATACTTTTTCTGCATTCAATTTAAACTTACTTCCAAGGCACTTGTAATTCTCAGTAATCTCCGTAAATTGTACATAATATGCTGTGACCATTCTTTGGCATTGAAAATAATTAACTAATTGATTACTTGAAAGTATTTTCATATGAAACGTAATTCAATATTAAGAAAAAATTAATGAATGAAAAAAGTAATTACATAAATTGATTGTATCTAAAAGTTCTTTAAATAAATTCATAAAATAGTTTAATTCATCAAAATTAAGTAATTAAGAAATAAATAGTTGATAAATAATAGAATGAAAACATGATTTATTATTGATTTTGGTAATGAAATGAATTACTGACTTCATTCATGTGCTTAAAATTCAATAATTTATTTGAAATTTTTTATACTATTAAATTGCATTTCGTATGTCATTACTTTCAAGCAATCAATTACTTTATCATTTTCAATGCGAAAAAGTGGTCAAAGCAAACTTTCTACAATTTACAGAAAACACTGCGAATTACAAGCGCCTTGGAGGTAAGCATGGAATTGAATACAAAAAAAGTATTCATTAGCAGTTATTGTCACAAAAATTACAAAAAACTTTTTGTTAATTGATCAAAAATATATTTCACATTTTTAATTAATTAGAAAGCTTTCGTGCTACAAAAGTATTCAAAAATGATTATGACAATATTTTATAATAAATAATTATTAAAAAAGTATTTGTTTATTATTAAAAAACTATTTGTTTATTAATAAAAAATATATATCACATTTTTATTCAATGATAAGTACTTTTTTGTCACATAAGTAGTGATAGCAAGCTTTTTTTATAAACAATTATTTATTTATGAATGTCGAAAGACGTATTATACATGATAAATGAATCATATTCACTTATTTGTGACAAAAATTCCGAAATATGACCGTAGAGCTCTACATTACGGTACGCTCAGGTGCCTCTATGCATGAAGAGTGCACTTTCCAAGGTGATAGCTCGTGACCTGTTTGGGCTAGAACACTTTTTTGTTTCGATCTTACGCCAAATTGGCTCTACTTTAATTTATTCTCTAGGAACTTTGTGGTAGGATTCGCAGGAAATGAGGTATTTTGCAAAAACAGAACTTCTTCGATTTTAGTCAAAAATGCGCCAAAAAAAAATGAAATTTTTGAAACCTTATAATTCCCAACATAATAGGTCTAAAAGACTTTTCTTAGAGATACGCAGATTTTTGTAGACTCTATTTCATCCTCTGGCATAATCCACGTAAAGTGAACTTGGCAGGATTTATTTGGAAAAATCTGAAGTCCACTTTTTTGCCCGTACAAACAGGCTAAAATGGCCCAGTTTGATGGGTCATAACTCATGACCTATCACAGGTAGGATATTGTTATTTTTTCAATTGCAGGAAATTGAGTCTAGTTTCATTCACCTGTGGAACACTTTTCCGTGCAGTAATTATTTGCAAAAACACACAGTGTTTTTTGAAACTTAATGATTTTTATCTGAAAATAAAAAAATGGGTACTTTTCAATGTATCATAACTCGGAACCAATAGAAGTTAGCGGATTTTTTTTAAACAAAATTTGTGCAGAATTTTGTTTTCTTTCTTTTTTCTGTTGGACATTTTGCTCTAAAATGCAATGGGAATTATCCATCCACGCAAAAGTAACTTTTGGAACTGTTTAAAAAAAAACGGGTTTGGTAACTGATCTGCTCTAGCATTTTTGATATGTCAAAATTTACTCCAAAACGAAACTTTCTGATTAAAAACATTGCAGGTTAGATTTATTATGGAACAAAACTACCAGACGCCTAGACTATTTTCGTGGCAGAGCATGCATGGAGAATTTCCCGAGTATTAGGATTTTGCCTCGGGTTCGTTCTCCTCTCCGCGTGTATCTCGAGGGGCAGAGTTTCAATTTTTCTTAGTGTACATTTGTACCCCAATGTTTGGTTCTAGGGTTAAAGTTAAGGTAGTATGTTAAATTTGGCAATTTAATTTTCCCAAGAAATAGTCATGTAGATTACGGCTGGATCGCCCGAACTTTTGCCTGAATGAAAGCTTCGTTCGCCCGTTATCAGAGTACGTTTGCTTGCTAGCGCCACTTGAGACACTTTAGTTTTCCACTTTAAGTTTTTCCCTTTAGTTAATTAACAAATTGGATATAAATATCCCATTAATACAGGTTTATTTAGTGAAAATTGAAGGATAATGTGTTTGTGCTGTAAGAAGAATATAAATTTGACCTAGAAATGGCCCTGCTAAAACCTTGTTATTGGCCCCCGTCGCACCGTGTGGGGCTGTAGAACATTTTGTTATGTAATCAAGAAATGCATATTTGCAGATACTGAAGCATTTATACAAAATAGAAGGTGAATTTTGTTGGTAGTTACTTTGATACATGATACTTTCATCATATAGTTGCATGGAGATTTACTTATTTAGTCGCTAATCAGAATAACTTAATTTTAAAATTGTATATCTGAAAGAAACGGTACCGCTTTGTCCATCTTACCGTAGGAGATATTTACGATTTTGTGAATAAATCTCGAACATATCGATGTTGGGGTTTTGCTGAGAAATCATCATACACTGGAAAAAGGATTACTTGTAACAAGTGAATTTTACTTTCCTGAAGTAAGTGACAGTTCTGTTTATTTTCAAAGAAATATTTATTTAAGGCAAATAAATATATGCACTTTGATTTTTTTTTAATTTTTTCCAGCCAGACAAATGTTTTTTAGGATTAAGTTATAAGATCGTTTTATTCGAAAATACGACCTATTGATCGGAGGGAAAAATATCTTTGAATTAAAGAAATATTATTTGAAGGCAAAAATATACATATTAAACCAAATGAACGACGCATTGTTCCAAATCAGTGCGCCATGAATTAGAATAAATATTTCTTTGAACTGAGGAAATGTAAATTGACGGAAAGAAATAATATATTTTAATGTCGAGCAAATATTTATAGGCTCAAAAAACTATTTTCGCACATCAAATTTTTTAATATTTGAAGGAAAAAAAGTATCTCACTGATTCAAAAAAATATTTCTTTGTCCTAGACCATGCGCGAGTGCAATAAAATAGTTAGTACTTCAATTGTAGTACATATTTTCCTAAATGAGCAACTGGATTCGTCCAGCTTAAATTATAATTACCATTGTTATTGTTATACATATTTAATTTAAACAAATCACATAATTTAAAATGTTGATGAATCTGAAACAGAGAAATTCGGTAAAAAATCAACCCTCAGCAGAAATTGAACTTTGGTCCATTGAGTGTAAAGTCTGCAGCATTGAACACGACGCTACCATGATATAGAAACTCAAGGCGGAAAACCGTATTTAAACTTCACAATAAATGTAAAAAAGAAATATTTTTTCAAATCAAAAACATGGATATTAAACTTCACAACATATTTCTTTAATCTAAAGAAGTATTCAATCGAAACGAATTACGCGAAATAATGAATTTTACGATTAAAAAAATTTCTTTCGATGCAGAAATCAAGATTTTTGTAAAGGGTCGTGCACAAAATGCGTGGTACGTTTAGTGGGCGAGGGGTGATGAAGTATCATTCTCCATGTTATGACCAATGGAAAAAGTATCAAGCGGGGGGGGGGGGGGGGTCAAAAGTTCCTGAAAAATGTATCACGTATTTTTTGAATGGCCCCTAAAACACAATACATTTTTCATCTAAATAATTGGTCTATTGCTATAATTGCATGAACGCTCGATGACAAATAAATATATTTTTAATTTAATTAATATTATTTTGAATTAAATTTTTATTTCCTTGATTAAAATAAACCTGAATTCTTGATTAAAGTATGGAAACTTATTGATTCAAACGCGTCTTAATCAATTAAAAGAATCTAACTCTTGGAATCAAATATACATTTCATTGAACGGCTAATTAGATTTCAACGAAGCTAGACCTTTTGAATCCAGGAAATCATTTTCTTGAATGTAAGAAATATGTATTTCAATCAATAAAATACAGCCAAAGAATTCATTTCTTTAGATCAACAAAAGATATGTGTTTGGCTTAAACAAAAAATACTTCTGTTAAAGAACATTTTCTGGATACTAAGAAATAGGATTCAAGTAAATGCAATTACTTGATGCTAAGAATGATTTTTTTCGCTGATAGCAGTTGCGAACTTTAGACGCGTTTTTTCTCGAAAGGCGGGTTTTCGAAATTCCAATTTCAAAAGTTCTCGGTGACTTGTTTTTTAGTTTAAGGGGTTTGCTCTGGGTTTGTAAACGGCTGGAATTGTTTCGGCTATATGCCCCTATATAAAACTCAATACCGACAAAGTTTTTCCTTTACTTATGGAGTGGCACATACATATTTTCCTGTGAGGGATATTGATTGATTAAATTGCTCTAGTTGAAGTCCAATTAAGAAGAGATTCGACTTTTTTCCTCATGATGAGAAATGATACAATTGCTAAATGTATTCTTGAAATTGAAATTCCCATAAATCAATATTCAACATGCGTCCAATCACTTCAGATAGTTGATGCCTCTTTGGCGGTATGTATTTGTAGTCCGTGGTAGCTTTTCATTAACGTTGCCTTGGAATCGAGCTAATTTGATGGAACGTAGCCTACATATTAACAGCATTAGCATACTATTTGTATGCAAAGGCACGCCATTTTCAAAGCGATACATCGTATAGACAAGGCGGTGATGGTACGAGTCCAAGCGGTATCTAGAGCGTACACTATACGTGCAACAAAAATGAGAATTGCAAACAAATGCAGACAAAAAAATTTTTATTGTTCAGAATAAGATGTAACAAAATTGACGGCGATGACTTTTCCTGAAGGAGGATAAGAAATTAATTTCAAAGTCCAATTATTGTAAGATGAATTTCTAAAAACTATCATAAAGTTAAAAATCGATTATGTATTTACCTGGTGCTGCTTGTTTGGTCTTTGCACTTCTCCCATATTTGTGCACAGAATTTTTAAAGTTAAAGGTCTAAGCATCAGAAACTTTAATTTAATTATTGTGAATTCTCTTTTGTTAAACCACTTTCGGCTTTAACAAACACGTTCTCATCACACATCTCGTGCTACTCACTCCATTTTTATTTCTTATGATTAATTTAATATTTGTTCTTTAGTTTACATTAGTTTTTATTTTCAACTACCCTGAAAAATGTATCACTTCAATACATTTATATTATGACAATTAATAATGTCCATTTGTATTGAACATACGTATTTTCAATGTCTTGCTTTTGAAATTAAAGAAAGTGGGTATCTTATTAAAAAAAAACATTTTTTTATTACACATTTCAGTGCAACTTGTGTCGTTTTTCCATAAATTTAATTAGTTTATTTTCAATGTTATTTTGAACGATTTAAAACAAAAATACGCATCCCAGCTTAAAGTGGTACTACGAAAATTCGTCGATATAATTTAGGCGAAAAGTTTTGTTCAATAAATTGTTCTTGTACCTTGTTTTGATTTTTCCAACCATTTTTTTGTTTTAAATGTATTTTTAGGACAAAAA
>NC_046665.1:36070693-36075713 GCF_010883055.1 Belonocnema kinseyi
GGCGCATACTTTGAATAAAATATTTGTTATCATTCTCTTGAAATAAATGTGTTTTTTTCTTGAAAAAATACCGGTTTCATATGTATACACCTGGTATAAGCGCAGGAAATCGTGGGTTAAGGGGGGCCAACCGTCAACATCGACACCAAAACCGACTATTTATGGATCGAAGCTCATGCTCTATATTTTTCGGGATCAGCAGGGTGTAGTGTACTATGAGCTGCTCCAACTTAAAGAAAACATCATGGACGACCCTTATCGAAAACAACTAATGTGATTGAATCAAGCATTAAAGGAAAAGCGGCCGCAATACGAGCAGAGACACGATAAAGTTGTGCCTGAGCAGTGATGAATTTCTTATGATGATGCCAAAAAATGGGCGGATTCATGGATGGCTTCAAAAGACTTTTACTTTTTTTGACGTGGTATCCGTATGTTGCCAGAAAGATAGGAGAGAGTAGTAGCTAGTGATGGACAATACTTTGAATGATAAACTGGTCAGCACTTTTTAAAAATAAACCCGAAATTTTACCAAAAAAAGCCCTCAAAATTAATGCACGCTCCCAATAACAAAAAGTAGTATAATGTGCTTACCTCCTATCAATTTATTAAAACAACTGTAAACTTTGTGTCAGTATAAATATATAATTTGAGGTTGTGAAAGGAATTTCTTAGAAAAAGAATATTAATTGAAATATCAATAATTATGTAGATTTACACTATGGGTGATAACTCGTATCCATTCACCGGAAAATAAACTTTAAACTTTGTGTTATGCAAATGCGTCAAAAAACTCGTGATACAAATACCTAATTTGTCATATAAACAATATATCATGAGTACTTCTTATTTTTTTATTTTTCTTTGATTCGAAGAAATTTCTTTTTTAGGACAAGGTAAACTAAAGGTCAGCGTGTCCAGAAGCAAACCGTGGCAAGAATGGTTAGAATGTGTAAATAAGACCATCATTCAAAGAGACATAAGAAGCAATAGAAACACAAGAGTGTCGACAAATAGTTTATAAAAAGAGTGTCAGAGGCGTGAAATACGTCTGAAACAAAAGACCTTGGATACTAATGTGCCCGAGTGGGGAGCTTCACACGATGACTTTGTGAGGCTCTTTACTTGGGGTAATGCTAGAGAGATTGATCAGCAACTTGGGTCGGAGCATTGTAGCGGAACAAACGCGTTATTTAAATAAATAACACGAGAATTCTATATTAGTCTAAAAATCTATAGCCCCTTCCCCGCATTACTCCCTTCATCACCGAGTGATTTATGCCTACCCCGAAAGGGAAATCTCCAGGCTATGTTGGCGTGAGCACTGCTACTGACAGGGTTTCCCATATCAGACAGGCATAGAACGAAGAGGAAAGGGATTAAGAAGAACACCGAAACCTATATTTGGCTAGCGTTAGCTATCTACAGCCAAACACCTCAACAGAAATATCGTGGGAGAGCATGAAATGGGATAACAGAATGAAAAAGGAATTGGTGCGTATCTATTACGAAAGTGGAAAGTTTGAAACCAAAAGCGAAAAACTATACAATTTTAGAACGAAATTTGCTGCAAAGTATCCTTATATAAAGAAAGTCGCACTAAGAGATCTTACCGCTAAGGTGAAGGACATAAAGATTAATCTACACATCTCACAAGACCGGGCAATGGAGATTAAGCAACAGGTTGATTTGCCGTGGAAAAACGACGGCAGTAGACGTCAATTAGAGGAAGCCGCGTCACATAATCAAGCAGCAGCAATTGATGTTCTTCCTCAACCTGATGATGATCCAGCACTACCACCTTCCTCATAGATAGATGACCTTGTACTACCAGAGGCAGAAGCAGAGGTTGTGAAACCAAGAAGGCAATTAAAATAGACATACCATATAAAAAGAGATGTTATGCGCCTTTATTTTTCGGCAGAGACAATTTGTCAAAGTGTGAGGAGAGAACATCGTCGACTCGTCTTACTTGAGTACCCAGAGTTAGCACTAGAATAAATGAGCAGAATCTAGAAGATCAAAAACGCTCAATATCTGTAAACAAATTGCTTTCGGCTGTTGAAATAGCTGCCATTAAAATAGAAGTGGAACAGCAGCTTTCTACTGACGAATTCCCCTTGGAAGCCTTGGAAAACGAAGAACTGATTAAAGCTGAAGGCATTGGTGCTAGAGATAATGAACATCAAGTACCGGATCGACTAGAAGCACATCTGGGCATTAATAACGATTATGTGAATAGCGAAATCCCAGAAAAGCGACAGCGCCTTGTGGGGAATTTTGTTCATGCCTTATTACAGTTAAGACATGTAGAACCAACACAAGGGCAATTCCCAGTCGAAAATGAACATCACGAGTAATCTTTGTCCACTAATAGAACACGTGAACAGCAAGGTTTTACCTATGCATTTGAACGCAACACACACAATGTCATAGGTGTAACCTCTTGTATACAAATGGACTCTCTGCCCCAAGAAGGGATCGAGATCCACCATGGAAGATCAGGTTGGATATGGATATCAGCAAAGTAAATTGCAAATTAACTCCCAACGACAGAGACTTGATGTTCTTTGTGCTAGATTACGTCGGTACAAGAAAAGTAGTGCAAGAAAGCAACAAAATCAAATCTTTCAGGCAGATGAAAGAAATATCTATCGTGAACTGAGTGTAAAGCAAAATAAACAGGAAGACACCGAAGTCTCGCCATTGGAAGGAGTGACTAACTACTGGTTCGGTGTTTAGGGGAAAAATGAACAGAAGCAATTTGGACACTGCGTTCTTCCAACTAGAAAAATCAAGAGGAAGCAATAACCCTGAAATAGAGCTGTCAAGTATCTCAGCTTCAGATTTCGCAGCCGTTTTGAAAAGAATAAGTACCTGGAAAGCTCTAGATCCATGACTCATGCTCGTAAGCATCAAAGGAACTTACACTCAAATTCCCATTTACTATTACACTCGCTTTGCTACCCGTATATATTGTTTTTATAGCTTGTAGGAGCCATCCGTTGACTCCATACTCTTTCAGGACTTCCCAAAGCTTACTTCTATCTACCTTGTCAAAAGCTTTTTCTGGGTCAACAAATGCACAGAAAACTTGTTTTCCTACTCTCAAACTTTTTTCTGTAATTTGCCTTAAGCTAAATATTTGATCCGTACATAACCTTCCTGAGATAAACCCACTTTTACATCCCAAATGCTTGCTTCTGTTATTTTCATTACCCTACGAATAAGTATTTTTGAGTATATTTTACTCACGGTACTTAATAAGCTATTCCCTCTGTAATTATTGCAGTCGCTTTTATCTCCCTTTTTTTGTATATTGGTATGATAATCGCTTTTTTCCAATCGTCTGGACGTCTCCAATCTCAAAACATAAATTTATCAATTCGCACAGTCTATGTGTTACGTACTCGCCATCGTGTTTAAGCATTTCAGCGTTAGTACAGTCTACCCCGGCAGCCTTACCGTTTTTCAAGTTCTTAATTATATCCCTAACCTCAGTGACACAGACTTTTTCAATTGAGCTTTCTAACGCATTGTTTTCAACATCGCAGTTGTGGTGTCCAATAGCTTCATCTCCGTATTGTCCCCTAAAATAGTCTCAGAAAGCCTCTAGTATCTTGTCTGCATCATATAGCATTTCCCCATTACTATTTCTCATGTTGACAAATTGTGTACTTTTGTTTCCTTTCATTCTTTTATAAAGGAGTTTCTTGCTTCCTTCAAAGTCGTTTGGTATTTTCTTCTCTTCTTCAACTCTCATTTTATCTTTACTTTCCTTTTTAATCGTTTGAGTATCCTCTTTTTTGTCTGTAATCATTTAAACATCTAATTATTTCCTCATTTCTAAGACCTGCGATGTTCAAATTTCTCCTGTACGCGTCTTTCTTTGCTTTTTGTGCAGCCTGAATTTCATCGTATCACCAGACATTCTTCCTATAACCGCGGTACCACACAGTTGATCGCACATCTAACATTGATTTTTATAAGGTCCTCCCATGTTGCCCTATCTATACTTTCGATTATCTTATTTTGGAAATCTATTCGCACATCCGGTTTCTGTAGTTTCTCAATTTTGTTTCGCGTATGTTTTATTCTCTTGGTTCTCATTTTCCTCCATCCCCGACCTAAGTTGATTTTGGAGATCAGAAGATAATGATCAGTATTGCATTCGGAACCCCTCATGACCCTTGTATCTTTCACCATCTCTCTTAGTCTTTCATACGCAACAACAAAGTCAACATGTGTACATGTGTACAGGTGTGCATGTGGATAATTTTATGCCTAAAACAGGTATTTGTAATAAACAGACCCCTTTCTAAGCATAAGCCAACTAATTTATCTCCGTTATAGTTTGTTCTTGGATCCCCAAAATTACCTAATAATTTTTCTGTATCCTGATTTTGGATGCCTACCCATCCATTCATGTCTTCTAGCAGAATTATTCTTTCACCACGATCGCAAATTTTTGTTGTGTCATTTAGAGTGTCCCAGAAGGTTTCTTTTACATCTCTGGGATCACTATCAACTGGCGCGTAGCATGCTATGAGCCCACAGCAGTCTGGGAGATACGAAATCATGATTTCCGAGATGCTGCTTCGCTCTTTCATTCAAAATCAGACCTACTCCTTGCCTACCATGTGACTCACTATCTACTCTTGACCATATTTCAAATCCGCCTTTTAACACGCCGTTTCCTATGTTTACTTTCACATCCCTCTTTCTTTGTTTCTGGCACACATAAAATATCTAGTCTCCTTACATGCATAGTTTCTCGCAATTCTTTTACCTTGAGATCATTCACTCCCCTAGCATTCCAAACACCCAGTCTCCATTCGTCGCCTTAAACTTGACCTTCACATTTACCGTGTGCATGCCTTTTGTCAATTAAAGTTCCAGCACTTTCCGAGGCTATTTTATTGTTTGCATTATTGGATGGTTGGAAAGGGTCGGGGTGCAGAATTGGAACCGAGAGAGTCGTCTTGGGTTTTTGTTTTTATGCTGAGAAGCCTCCAGCAGC
>NC_046665.1:36075813-36087039 GCF_010883055.1 Belonocnema kinseyi
CTCCCCCCCCCCTCCGAACAAAAATTTCCGGGTTTTTGTATTTTTTGGGTTTAAAATTTCTTTTTTATCAAAAAATTATAATAAATTCATATAAATTACTTATCTTTAAGTAGGTTTGCCGGGTTTTCTATTATCTGCATAACGAAACACAATTTTAAAAAGAACAAATATTCAAAATTTTGAATGTTTATTTGGCTTTTTCCCATTCTCGGGGTACAGGACTGGTATAACAAAGCTAGAAGCACATGTTAGAGATAGTTTACTATTACGGCACACTTCCTGTGACCCGAAAAATGTGACGAAGTAGATTTTAAGAAAAAGGTCTTCTTTACAGTCATTTCAAAACCATTGAAATTTTCTACACAACTCGTCTAAAGAGTTTAATTTGACAAAACTTTACGCATTTCCAGAAAGACAAGCAAATTTTCCAACAATAAGAACAGTTCAATTTTGATTTTTCAACTAAATGCACAAATGAGATGATTAGTTAATGAAATAAATAAGTAAATGAATAATAAATAAATGAATAACTTTTTCACAAATTTACAAAACCAATCTACTTATCAACTCACAATACCGCTACAGGCCGGGCTGTTGATAAGTCTCTAACAAATACTGATTAATAAATTAATTGAAAGTTCCATGAACAAATGTAGCCCAACCATATTCAGTGTTTCAGGTATCTAATACACCGCGAACGCTCTTCGTTACACGCTTTTTATTAAAAACCAAATTCTACCACACTAAACATTAAATTTCAGGCCCCTGATTACAAAAGTTGAAATACAAGATTTCGCCTTGTAGTTATTTTTCACTTTTCTCTTTTACCCGGAGTTTTGTTTAGATTTGTCTGAGAAAAATTGACGTTAATATGCGATGTTCATATATCTCCGAGAGCGTAGTACGCAATTAAATAGGTGTGAATCGAGTGATTCTTATTTAGTTTGTCAACATTTTTTCTGTCGAGCATGTACACGAGTTAAGAGCAGAAATGTAGTTCTTCCGGACGCGATTCCACTGGAGCTACGGCCTTCGTGAAGTTGGCACACGATTGGTTTTCTGCTTGCACTTCGCGGCTCGAGGCAAGGCCGCAGACTCGACTCTAAAACTCTTCTGCAATACAACAATTCGTCTTGCATGAGTGCTAAAGTGGCTGTGTCTGGCCGGGGCGTTGCACGCGGCATGTGAACGTGGAAAACACCTGTTGCTTCGAGGCTCTTGCTTCGTTTGATTGCATTGCTGTGCGTGGTCAGTAGGTACTCACTACCCCAGAAAACCTGAACAATTTTCAATTCACAGAGATGTTCTTAGCATAAGGCTGCCTTTTCACTGAACAAAATTTGAAAGTTCAAAATACTTTTCCTATTGCCAATTACAAATCCCTTCGCCTCTCAATTTTGTTATTGCCCAAGTTAATTTTGCCATCAAAAAATATAGGAGGAAGAAGTGCATAATTATTATTTTTATCCAAACCAAGTAAACTTTCTTTCTGGATTTTCTAGCTGGAAAATTAACTTGAGCAATAACAACATTTCGAGGCAAATGAAGTCAATCGGAGGTATAATTGTTAGAAAAAAGATTTGGAATTTTTAATTTTTTTCCCGTGAAAGGCACCCTTAATAAAAAAATATCTATTTTTTCTATATATTACTTTCTTTGAATTAAAAATACTAGCGCTTGACTTATTTCTAAATTATAGACCAATTATTCACATAATATTTTAAGGCATTTATTGTTTACTAACCGGGAATACAGTGAATAAAAATTCGAGTCGGGAATCGCCTTTAAAGTTCAGAAAAATGTGAATTTTTAAAGGTTTGAAAAAAATAAATAAAAAAAAAGTTTCTTAAATTAATGGGGAAATTTTAAATGATTTTCTATTTTGAAAAATGAATTAGAAGATAATATTTTAAAAGATTTTCAAAATTGTCAAACAAGAATCCGGAAAATTTTAATGGAATTTTTTTAATTGTGCAGAATTAAAAGATAGGAAAAATACCATTTTAAAAAATATTTAGAAGGTTTGGAAACAAAATTTTAAAAAAAAAGCAAAATTAGATTCATTATAAAAACATTTTAGAAGGTTCAGAATTCTTGAAAATATCAAAAAAGTATTTAAAATTTGCAAGCTGTACTTTTAAACATTTTAAACAAAACGTAAGTTTTTGAAGATTTTTAAAGAAAATGTCGGAGTTTTTTTAGAACTGCGAAAGGTTTCAAGAAAAAAATTGTCCAATTCCTCGAAATTTCTTTATAATTTTCTGTTTTGAAAAATTAGTTTTTAAAGAAAAACTGGTTGAAAAATAATATTTTTTGATTAAACATTCAATTTTCTGTTATTTGTCTTGTTTTAAAAATAATTAACAATATAAAATACAAAAATATCATAAGATATCAGAATAAATAAAAAATTAGATATTGATAACCAGGAAATAATCGAGAATTTGGTAGGCAAAAGTTAGTATACACCCTGATTTTCAATCGAAAACATTTTCATAATATATGTCAATACATTATATTTCAAGAAAAGAGTTCTGATCATATTTTGGAAAGCTGTTTAATGTCCGTTTAATAATACACTTAACTCTCGATTTAATTATGGCTTCGGGCATGGCTTGCAGTGGCCTTCAACATAAATTAAGGTAATCCAAACGTAAACAGTCAGGGCCATTTGAATAATTTATGTTGAAATTGGATGTATACTAACAGCTGACACAACTAACGTGCTGAGAGTGCTGCCCTCATGCTGTTTGTCACGCTTGACTGAACACTGACTCTCTCGGTCTCGCGTTCCCCGAATCACTATATTGCTGAATGTATAATATTATTTATAAATAATAACAAATATTTTGCAGGATTTTTCAAAAAATGTATTAAATCCTTAGAACATTTTTTGGATTTCAGAATTTCAGCATAAATTTAATATTGTTTCCGTTCATAAATAGTGCAGTTTTCTCATATACACGGAAAGACTTTGGATATTAATATTTCTTTTATCGAATGTCCATAATTCCAATAAAGTGTACGAATTTAGGGATAATCGAGGTTCGGTTAGAAAAGGTTGAGTAGTGACTATGAAAATGCAGATTAATACCTTTGATTAGAATAAATCGTACGAATTTTAGACTCTTACATAAAAAAATTACAGTATAGTATATAGTATGTTGAACATTTCGTTACGAACGCCTTGCAATCTTTCTAAATCACTGTACGAAAAATGGGGGTCACGTGATGTTATGTTTTACGCTGGTGCATGGCAAAAAGAAAGACGGAGAGAAGTGTACGAACGCATGGTATTATACATTCAATTCATATACTTCTTAATATATATGTGTGTATCCGCTCGGATGGTCGCTCGCTGGCTACAGTGGGTTTGTTTACGAAGATTTAACTAATACCTATACGTGTATATAAACCTATCTTATATATCTATAAATCGCACGCATTTGGCTGAGACTTGATTCTTTCGGTCCTTATATACTAAACGAGAGAAACGTATCACTACTTGTGAGAAACTTATAGTGCTAGGTCAAAAATTTCAGGTGCTCCAGACTTAATTAACTATTTATCAAACCCCCGCCCCCCACACACACACACACATATGGAAAATACATTTAGAGATTTCGGAATCTTTCAAATGCTGTGAAATTGTTGAATGAAGAAATACAATTTCTGATTTGCCCTTTTTTTTAAGCATAAAAAAATTAATTTTTTTGAAACCCCACACACGAGAGAAACAAGAAATTAAAAGACGAAAGTTGTGATGAGAATTTTCCCAGGCAGTAGGCGGATTTTATATTATGTTTTTAGTCTTTATTATTATGTTTTTCGCGATTAAAATAAAAACTACATACCCTATTCAAAAGAGATTCTTAACAAATTTATACATCTTTTTCAAATGCACAATTTCTGTCGTCTCGTCTTTTTCCGTATTTTGCATGTGCTTGAGGTTTCGAATCATCATTAGAATAAATTGTTCGTCTTTTTGAATACTGTATATATCCGTACAGAGAATGTTTAAATCTTGAAAAAAAGTTATCTCAAAAATGTTTCCAATGCACTCAATTTTTCATTTTTTATCTAAAATGGCTGGCTAAAGAACTTGACCTTTAGTTTAAGACACTCAAAAATATACTGAAGGCCAAGCCAAGCTGTACACTTTTTAAAAAGTTATCGTGCTAACAAACTAAACATCTACAGACTAACAGACAGACAGAATAATTTAAAAAATATTTTTTTATTTATTAAGCGACAGTTCAGTCAGTCAGATGGTGTGATCGTCGCGAGTTCGACTATAGACGGAATAGCTCGGAAACCTTCGGGCGTTTTTAGTATAGTCTTTTAGAATTCTCCCAAATCCCTGTTGCAGATATCACTAGTGGTACTCATTTTAACTTATATTACTTAAAATTGTGACTTTTGACTAAAAGTTTTACAAAACATGTTATTGACCATTATCACTTTTTCACACTCACCATTTGCATACAGTAAATAAGACTTTTTCTAAACGTGACTACTAGTTTTTGCTCGCTGAAGTTTATAATAATACATAAAGAAATATCATCATTTCTTATCATAGTAGGAATCTTTATAGCAGTACCCAGACTATCCCTAAATTCTTACATTTGATTTTAAGTATACATATAGAGTGAATCAAATATTGATATCAAAAGTCTCTCCGTGTACGAGGTATGAAAAAACTCTGTTCAAGAATTAGTTATTAGTTCGAGAGTGAGGTAAATACATCCCGTTTTAGTATGACGGTCGGTCGTCACCTAATTTAAAAAAATTACGATACCTAACTATAATAAACTTCAATGTTTTTATAAATTATCAATGGCATACATTTATCAAAACACTTTATTTAAAATTAGAAATCTGATTTTCAAAATGTGAAGGTACAGAAAATTGTCACATTTTTGTGTATTGTAGAATAAATTTAAATTTAAATTCTACTAGATGTAAAATTGAATTTAATGAAATCAGACGTATAATGGATGATCACTGAACCTTGTATTTTAAAAATAACTATAACACAACTATTGCTCGACACTTTCGAATCACTACTAAAATCGCAGTGTTTAATTTTTTACATTCTCATCAATGACAAGGTATTGGATTTATGTCAAAAATAAGTTTCGCGCACGCCATGAAATGTCGACGTTTTGAAGTCGCCTGAATCAGAAAAAAATAGTTTTTTCGTGTGTATCTGTCGGGCGTTGTCGTCGTTGACCTCTTTGTTGTAGGCTGTGAACACGGTAACATTCGGAGGAATTATCTGATTCAAGGGAATCTCCAAAAATTTTATCCAAAGTATTGACCATTGGATTCTACACATTTTACCCATCTTCCAGGCAAATCATGGATAGCATTCCAAAAAAACTTTTTCTCTTTTGAGGCAAACCATTCGACGAGCCATTCTTGGACTTCTCCAAAATTGGCGAAGCGCTGCTCTGCGAGTGAGTGTCCCATCGATGCGAAAAGGTGATATTCGGACGAGGCGAGGTCTGGAGAGTACGGCGGATGCAATAATATTTCCCAATTCAATGCTTTTAATTTGTTCTTCACCACTTTAGCAGTATGAGACGTTTTTCGATCAACGCATTATTCAAATTGATAATTTGTTGTCGGTAGCGATCCTTATTCACCATCTCACCAGGTTTTAATAACTCGAAGTACACCACACAATACTGGTCCCACCAAACACAGAGCATTGTATTACGGCCAAAGCGATTTGGCCTTGGAGTCGATGGGCCAACCTCACCATGTGAAAGTCATGATTTTTTCCGCTTCGGGTTCTCGAAATAAATCTATTTTTCGTCCCCCGTGACAATTCGATGTAGAGAGGTTTCGTTTCGAACCGTTCAAGCAGCATTTCACAAATGGTTTTTCGATTTTCCATTTGTCTATCGTTCAGTTGGTGTGGTACCCATTTTCCATACTTTTGGATTTTTCCCATGGCTTTTAAACGTTGGAAAATTGCTCCTCGTGTCACATTTAGTGTTCGTGCCAATTGTTGTTGCGATTGTGTTGGGTCTTCACACAATAACGCCTCGTCTTCGAACTTTTTCGCCGGACCAGGATGTTCATTGTCTGTTAAATCGAAATCTCCGCTTTTAAATTGACGAAACCATGTCTCACATATTCTAATCACTAAAGCATGTTCACCATAAGTTTCTACCAGTAATCGATGAGCTTCAACTGCTCTTTTCTATTGATGAAATAAGAAAAGCAACGAATGCCGCAAATGCGATTTACTTGGAACGAAACTCGACATATTCACTGAGGTAAACAACTATGATGCTATTATTTGGGAAGAATGGAATTGTGTATTTTTGAAGGATATTATCCATAGAAAAATATGACATAGATGTCAAATCATAGAAATGTATACATATCTCTAGCGACATCTATGAGTAAAACCGGCAAACTTCAACTAACACCCCTGGTAAGAAGAAAGGACGAGTTTGTCAGCTAGCTATTTAGGATAAAATTTTACAAAGTGAGACATTTTTAGAAAACAGATTCGGAGACCTTTTTTTCAAGATTCAAAAATTACATGGGTGGCAATCCGCTGCCCCAGCGTTAGGTACAAGTGTGTCTTACAGCCAGCCGAGTTTTTGTAATTAAAAACACAGTAAATATAAAGATCATTGTTTATTAAGTATAAAAAGTGTTCTTCAATGTATAAATTGATATTTTAGTGCTACAGATAATATTTATGTTACAACTCGCCGTATTAAAAAATAATTAAACAGATTTTTCAAAGAAATAATGTATTCCAATTTATAGAATTCAAGTTTACTTCTTTCTCTGAACGATTTTTATTTCAAAAAAAAGTTTCTAATGTCAAAAACGACAATTTAGTTTGTTCATGGAAAATATAAATTTTTAAAATACTATTGCACTGTTTTATTTTAATTTTCCAATTTTGTAAAAAGCGCTTTCAAAAATAGTTGCCCTAAAAATAGAATATTTATCAAATAATTATTTTCCTCTATGATTTACATTTTTCCATGCGCAATAATAATGTATCTATTTAATAATATCATCATTATTCCGTTAAACGTAAAGGGGGTGGGGGGCGATTTAACCCAGGCCGAAATTTCAAATCGGTGCCATTTGGGAACCCAGTTAGAACACGGGTTCTTAACCTCATCTAAAAAATTGTACTCTAGGTTAGAAGCCTTACGCATAGTTTCGAGTTACTTGTATCTTTCAGTCAGCTATAGGGTATTATTTATTGCATTTCAATCAAGTTAGAACTATAATAGGAGCACGGACGAATTGACCGAATTGACCCCCCGCCCCCTCCCCATGGTTAAGTGGTGCAAAAAAAGACCTACGGTTAACGGGTTATCATTGCTGCGATACTTAGAAATATATATTTTTTTTCATGATATTTTTCATGCACATTAAGCAAGAAATAATCGATTAATTTATTATTACATAGCACATTTCTGCTGCATTTAAGAACATTTCTTTCCTACAAACTTCCATGCTTCTATCTTTTTCTACAATTAGTAGGTTTCAAATTATTTTCCATTTTGTAATTGGAAAACTTCACTATATTTATATCATAGAATTTTGTATAGTTATTAGAATAATTTAATCGAACAACTTTTATATGTCACATAATATTTTAACGATGTGCTTTGCTAATCGGAGCACATTTCTAGAAATGGCAACATTTAATAAATATTTTCATCAGAGAAAAATAAATATTTATTATAAACCATTATTTTTCATATTTCTCCTATTTTAATTACAAAATTCCAATTGAGCTAAAACTTTTCCGAAAACTTCCTTGAACCTTCTTGAACAACTTTCTCACTGACAGTTTTCGCTTGCTTAAAATTCGCTCGACTCCCGAAACGTTGCACAGTGGGTTGGATCAGGAATTTACTATTCAAAATCACCTACAGCCCACAATTCTTAACCGATTTTCAATTTTCTTCACTAGAAATAATCAGCGATAGTTGCGCAAGAATACATATGGATTAGATTTATGAATTTTTAGTATTTTCTGTTTTTTACATAAACAAACAAAGAGACAAAATGAGTCATTTTTCACTTATTATTCTTTATCTGTAAATAAATAATTCAATTAATTTCGTTCTTCATGAAAATATATTTTAAAGCATCTTAGCAAAATAAATAATTAGTGGGTTTTCGAATATAATTGTTATAAATAAATTATATCAACAATAATGTCAACATCATGAATTGTTTGCTTGAAAAGTATATTTGTAAGTTGAATTTGCTTGATTTTATCGGCAAAATGATACTTGATCATGAAAATTTGTTTTCTGCTATAATTTGCTTCTTTATAAACAAATTATATAAACAAATGCACAGTTTGGTCATTTATGTGCAGAAAGTAATCTTTTTTCTTTCTTGTCGCCTTCATTTTGTATTAGTGGTATTTATTAGTGATGCAGACATGTCATGCGACATTATTTGTTTTTTTTTTTTTATAAACAAATGCAAAGTTTTTCCATTTATAGACAAAAATTATTCGTTTTTGTTACAGATCGTCGTTAAAATATAGAAGTGGTGATGTTTAAAGATGAAAAATTGTCATTCGATATTATTTGTTAATTTTATAAACAAATATTCTAAATAAATATGAGTTTAAAGTAGAGTGATGTTTTACGTAAATTTTGGTGAGGGTGGCTAAAACGTATTTCGTTTTAAAACGACTTTTCAATTTTTTAAGTAATTCAAAATTTACCGCCAATAGCTGTTAGTTCAGACTCTGCCGCTAGATGGATGCCGCTAGATGCCAAGTTATCTAAGTATCAATACAATGTCATTCAATTTCAGGCTAAAACGCGAAATGCGGATATCTATCCTTCGTATTATGAAGTTGCTAGGGCAAAAAAAGAATGTTATCCATCGCAGGCGCAGGTCCATATAACAGAAACAGAAGCTCGCATCAACTTTCAGTCTCTAATCGATCACTCAATAACACGACATTTTAAAGACCCTAATTTAAAATTTCCTCCTATAGGCAAGAGGGTCAAAACATGTAATTTAGATTTACTCATGAAATATGGCTGCGATGGAGCTTCAGACCAGGGAACGTATAATCAGATGTTTACGGACGAAGATTCGTCAGATGCGACAGTGTTTACGATATCGATGGTACCATTATGCCTGAAGGTAAGTGAAAGTTTAGCAGTTGTTTGGAGCAATCCTCACTCTGGGTCTTCTAGACGATGCATACCAATAGCATTTATATTCGCCAAGGAGGCAAAGGAAATTACAAAAACAGAGATTCAAGAAATTAAACGCCAAATCAAAACATTGAAGCCAACGAAGATCACTACACCGAATGGCGTCTACATAGTCAGAACTGACAAGAAATTGACTATGGTAGATGGTAAAGTCTGTCTAGCACTCTCTGATACATTTTCATTGGCAAGCTGCTACATTTGGGGGGATAAACCAAGCGAAATGAGCATACTTGATCGTATGAAGCTGAAAGGAGAGATTATCACCAACTTGGAATATGGTATTTCTCCTTTACATACAAAGATGCGATATTTTGAATCTATAATACATATAGGTTGTCGTTTAGATTTCAAAAATAGATGTGCAGGGACAGAGGAGGAAAAAAAGTAAAAGGACGCTGCTCATACTCGAATATGCAAGGAGTTTAAAGAAAGGACTGGTCTGATCATAGATCAGCCAAGGCATGGAACTGGTAACTATAATAGTGGTAACACCGCCAGAAGATTTTCCGCGGATCCTGACCTAGCTGCTGAAATAACAGGAGTGAATAAAGAATTTATTGTTAGGTTTTCTCAAATTTTGCAAATGTTGACAAGTAGTAGCATAAAAGTTCCTCCCATGTTTTTTAACAAGTTCGCATTTGAAACTGCACAATTGTACGTCAGTCTTTACCCGTGGTATTTTATGCCTCCAACAGTACACAAAATGTTGCTACATGTGTTTCGACTAATGAACATTTAATATACAAGCTTCTTGTATCATCTGATCTATTAATTGCCTCTTTAAGGCAGAAAAGGGGCAAGAATGAAGTTGAAATGGATCCTGAAATTCTTGAAATGATTGACAAGTACAACTTGGAAGCTAATTCTTCTGAATCGTCACAAAACATCACCACTGATATAGTTTGAAGGCGATAAGAGAGAAAAACGATGAATTTCTACCCATAAATGTCCAAACCAGTGATCCCAGATCTGAAACGAGATGTGGTTCAATGTCGTTCTGTTGTAAATGCAACTATATTGTTAAAAATTAAAATCATAATTTTTGGGTGGAAATACTCTTTTAACTAAATTTAACTATTTGGTTGAAACTTTAACTATTTGGTTGAAACTTTAACTCTTTCATTGAAAACTCATATTTTTCAATTAAAAAATTCAACTTTTTGTAGATAATTCGTCTTTTTTACTTTTAAAATTAAATAATTTCTTTAAAAATGCATGTATTTTGTTTAAGATTTGCCTTTTTTTGTAGATCATAAATTTTCTTGGCCGAATAATCATCTGATTGGTTGAAAATTTAACAACTTTGTTTAAAATTAATTTTTTCTGTTAAAAATTATTTATCTTTATCTGAAAAAGTAACTATTATGTGATTGATTAAAAATTAATCGTATATATTGGTTAAGTTGGAAAATCGTTTTTTTTTATAGAACATTAATCTTCTTCGTCAAAAATTCACCTTTTCGCTTGAAAATTTAACAAATTTTGTTGAAATTTCGTTTTTTTTTCTTGTTCAATTCATTTTTGTAGCACAGTTTTTATCTGGAAATTGTACTATTCCAATTTTTGGTTGAAACTTTATCCTGTACATTGTTTTAGTTAAAACACCAATTATTTGATATAAAATTAATTTATTTTGTTGAAAAGTAAACTTTTGGGTTGAAAATTCATTTATTGTGTTGATTACATTTTTTTTCTAAAATTAAAAAAATTGCCTTAAAATCGTCCTGATTCCTTTTTTTTTAAATTTTTAAAATCTTTTCAAATACTCACTTAAAATTAATTTTTCAAACTAAAAAATGATTTTCAATTTTCTTAGCAATTACAACCATTTTTGTTATTCTTTTTAAATATTTTACAATTCTTAAAAGCTTTTTTTTAAATCTGTAAAAATCTGCATCGTGTTTCAAATTATTTCAAATAATTTCAAGTTATAAATTAATTTTGAATATTATTCTAAATTAAAATTGTAGCGTTCAAACTTAAAATT
>NC_046665.1:36087139-36100571 GCF_010883055.1 Belonocnema kinseyi
TACATGAAATAACATAACCTCAAAATATACGCATATCAAGAGGCACGCGATCTATTCAAATCATGAGAATCGTCAGCATCAAAATCTGGAAATATTAAAATCCCAATCTCCTGAATGTATTTCAAAGCAGTTAGCAGATAGATATATAAATAGAATCGCCGAAGTGCTCCGACCGGCAATCGTGCACCTTCGAGTTTTCAAGTTCAGAAGAGGAGAAATGGGTTGCGCGCAACTCAGTCATTTACAGCGTCTCCTACTATATTCACACGGACATAGCCCTGTCATAGTATTGGACCACATCTCGTTTCAGATCTGGGATCACTAGACCAAACAATGCATTTGTTTCTATAATTTGTTTATGAAATTAACAAATACTATCGAATCACAAGTCTTTATCACTAAACATCACCACTTATATAGTTGAAAGATGATCGGGAAGAAAAAACGATACTTTCTTTCTATAAATGGCCAAACAGTGCATTTGTTCATAAAATTTGTTTACAAAATAAACAAAAATTATTGATTTATAAGCTTTTATTACTAAAAATCTCCAATAATATAATTTGAAGGCGACAAGAAAGAAAAAAATGGCTTTCTGACCACAAATGTCCAAAATATGCATTTGTTCATATAATTCATATATTCATATATTCTTGTTCATATAATTCTTAAAAATTAAAATTCTAGACTTTATTTTCAAGTGCTTAGGGGCCTTCCCACTCCAGAAAAATAATTCTATATCTCCTTTTTGCATTCGAAGCGTCAATTGTTTCTCATTGAAGTCGTAAATTTTTCTAAGAACATTATGTAATTATTTAAATAATTATTTATTGTCTATTTTCAAAATTGCTCAAAATCGTGCCCCAGAGATATCAACTTTCTTTTTAAATTAGTATCTTATGCTAAGTTTTGTTGAATAATTACATATTTTTGATACATTTATTTTAATGTTTTATAAATTTCTATTTGTTTAAACAATCTTAATTTGCTAAAGCAGTTTTTTTCGATTACTGAAAAAATGAAATAAAATAAAACACAGTTTCCGACTGGATAGTGTATAGAAATAATAAATTTTCCACTTTTTAATTGTTAAAACAAATATAATATATTTAAATAATTAATTTTTTAAGAATACTTTTAAAATCGTAATTAATTGTATGTCTTCTTTTTTATTTCATTTTTTTAGTTATCGAAAAATAACTAATGCATAAAATAAAAATTGTTTAAAAAATAGAAATTTGTTAAACATTAGAAGAAATTTATTAAGAATATGTAATTATACAGCAAAAAGTAGCATAGGATATCAATTTAAAAAAAAGTGGACATCAATGCTTCAATTTTTAGAAATTTTGAAAATAAAAAATAATTGTTTAAATAATTACATAATGTTTTTAGAAAAATTTACTTCTCCAAACAATGACCAAATATTTCATTTCAATCAGAAAATACGATTATTTTATACATTTTTAGTGAATAAATAATTGTTTAAATAATTTACATTTGTTTACATAATTGAAAATTGTTTAAAAAGTCATGGTAAATATTCAAATTGTCCATTAGTAATTATTTGTGTGAAAAAGACAATGCAAGTTGCTAAAAAGTAACAAAAATACGTAAAAATGCAGTTTTTTTATTTTTGGGTCATATTGAGAACCCTGCGAGGAGGGTGGGGTGAGTTGGAAATGAAAATTATTAGTATAGTTTTATTTCGTAAACACTACTCTTAAATTTAAAAAAAAAACTTCGCACATTTCGATTTTTTTAATATTTGAGATTCACAAATAAGACTTATATTGAGTTGAAAAAAATTAAAATCAAAAGTAGAGTTCAGTAATTCAAAGCCGAGGATTCTAAAAATCATTGTAAAATCTGTTGCACAATTTTTTAGCAGGTCACGCTGCTGAATTGCTATTTTAGGATATAACTCTAAAATAATTTTTTAAGCTATTTATAATGCCTGCTAAAATGTTAATTTTATACTTACAAAGGTTTAAGTGTAGTTAAGAATCGATTTAACAACGTTGATTTCAAATTACAGTAAATAATCATCGCTATTTTCGCATAATATTTTTTATAAAATTTCTTATAACGTTTCATATTAATTTTTCATAGTATAAAAAAAGTGGATATTTTGAAATGGTAAAATTAAAGTTGAAAAAAAATCGAAAAAATAGTCATTTTCCCCATATTTTTAAATATTTTTTCCTGCTCTGCATGTATTAAAAAAAAAAAGTTATTGAAATTTTTGTTTATCATAGTCGCACCTATAACCTTTTAAATTTTTATTCTGAGACATTAAAAAGTTCATTAAAGGCTGATTCGATTTGTCAAATACTTTAAACGTTAGCATGGCTAAAACATACACGAAACCAAACAGCCTTACAGAAAGACACAGAAAAAATTTGATAATTGTCGTTCTCTGTGTGTGCCGAAACTTAAAGATCGTTAGTAACTAGATATCGAAAATTTGGAAGATTCCATTGCACTTTAATGACTAAGATTGTAAAAATGATAAGAGTAAAGAAAAACGAAAGAAATAGGCTGGAAGAGGCGATTTTGATATCAAACTATCTACCGTTACGGAATTTTCTGTAAACTGGGAACAAATTTGTAAATTAAACAGAAAAATACTGAAAATCAAATCAGTAAAACAAAAACATGTTTTAATATAGTAAATTTTGTTTCTGAAATATCCAGCTGTAACCTTGATTTAAGCATTTTCATATATTTGAATTAGCTAGGTGACCTCTGGAGTTTGAGATATCATACAAAATCAAAACTTTAAGTACACGGAGAAAAATAATTCGAGAAACTTTACCAAAATCATTTGGGTAAACTCGGGACATATGGACACTTTGATAAAGTTTCATTTCTAGTTGGGTAAAACGAAATTCGATAATACCTCATTCACAAACATGAAAGTGTGAAAAATTAATACCAATGTTTACCGAACTATAATTAATACTGTAGTTGGTAGTTGACATGTTAATAAATATAATTATGAAATATATAAAACGTTAGATAAAGATTAATAAAAAGTTGGGTAAAACGATGTCGAGGACTCGGTAGATAATATAAGAGGGTTTACAGGAAAGTCACGAGGGCATCATTGACGCTCGAGAAACTTTAACTACCAGTTTGGTAACCCGTAAGATTCTGAGAATCTTACACGCTTTGCACGCTTTTAACAATATTAACGCTATTAAAAATCGAAAACGTCGACGGGTTTCGACCCACCTAACCGAAGTTTAATGCATTCTATCGCTTACACGTAAGCCTCACGACTAACCTTACAGTTGGGATATAGGAAAAAAATCTCGACTATAAACTTGAAGTACGAGTACGTCAGGGTCGTGCAAAAAATATCTGGGGCCCGTTTCAGCAATTTTTTTTATTGTAACATTTAATTGATGAGCTGGTTTTTAAATTGATGAGAAGAAAATAAAAAAATTGGCAGATTTTTTATTAAAATTTTTCTAACCTTGAAACCTCTATGGTTTAATTTTTAATATTTTAAATGTTTGCATCGTCTACTTTTTTTAAATCTTTTTGGAGTAAAATATTCAAGTCATTAAAATTGAGCATTAAAAACCTACAAATTAAGTTTATATAAAATCTCTGAAATCAAGTCAGGTTAAAATTTCAGGAATTAAATCGAATATACAAGCTAACACGCTTTACAGGATTTATTAATTATATTGCATGAAACCTATGTATATTAAAATATGAATAAGACACATAACTTGAGAAAATTTTGAATATCTCTTCTTGGAATAAGTGTTTATTCAAGATTTGCAATTAAAGATACTTTAATTTTTAATATGTGCAATTTATCATGTAGTATCGAATGTTTTTTTATAGAATTTAATTTTAAATACTCTCAATTAAACACTGTACAATATTAAAAATGTATAAATAAAAATTCTGGATAATTTCGAAGATCTAATTTAAGTTTTCAACTCTAAATATTCCAAATTGAAGAAATTTTTCTGGTGTATTAACAGAATTGAAACTGTTTTAATGGTGAAACTTGCATAATTTTCAACGTTTAATTTGAAAAATTAAAAACTTTTCAATTTTAAAGATGTATAAATAAAAATTCTTAAATTTGAATGATTTTTAAGATAATAAATCAAGTTTTAAATTCTAATTCTTCCAAATTGAATAAGTACCAATTTGCAAAATATAAAAAATTCAATTAATTTGTCTGAGTATTTTTTGCTTATAATTAATTAAATTGATTTTTTTCAATTCAATTAAATGGTACCGTATTATTCAACTAAAATTTTGATTTTAACATTTTTATTCTAAATAGAAGGAGTGGCTAGATTCATTAGACTTCGCCGATACTACATTTTCTGTAAGATTTTATAGAAATATATTTTATTCTCTTGAATACAAAATTTATAATTGTTGAGTAATTGTCAAAAATTTAATTTTTTACCTATGCAGCCTTATCAATTCAGCTGATTATTACGTATTTTACTGAGAAGTTAGCACACATATTGCCAACACATGCTGAACATTTTTTCAATATCTAGAATAGTTTTTAAAATCTGACCATTTATGACATCAACACCTAAAATTTTTTAACTATTCAAGATATCAACAATTTAGATTTTTAATTGCAAATTTTAATTTCAAAAAGGAATAAGGTACGAAAAAGTGATGATCACGAGGATGTAAGGTTTTAGGAATATAAAGAATTTATTTTCCTGAACAATTTTTTTCACTTCTTACAAATAATGAATTTCCTCATTAATCAATTAAACCCAGTTTTTCCTACTAAATACGTGGAAAACAATTTTTTCATCGCACTGAACGGAAGAAAAAGCTAAAAATTTAAGAAGAAAACCTCTAACATGACAAAAACCTCTAAAGTGGTAACACTCAGGCTTATATCAGGGGCGTCAACTTCGATTCATGGTAATTACATTTTTAATTTCCTACTTTAATGAAATCTTATTTTATTTTGCAATTTGACAAACAATATTTATAAATGTATACAAAACGAGAATGAGGACTGTAAGTAATTTGAAAATTCAACACCTTTTTCCAAATTAGAAAATTGGTGAATATCTTCGAGGTGCTCAGTACTTGCATACGATCTTAAAAATGTGTCGAGGCGATGGATGATACTGCGTAACTAGCGGTTTAACAAACTGTCGAATAAAGTCTAACGTAAAATATTAACATTTCGCAAGACACAAATTATTACAATAATGTCAAAAAATTTCCTTTTGGTCCATATAGCCCAATTATACTTAAAAGTTCGGTAAAGTTTCCTAACCAAATTATCTCCGTGTACAAATTTTCGGTTATTAATAGTTCTGCTATTAATTCCACTTCCTTTCATTACAAATATAGACCCTTATAATCTGTGCAATTGTAAGGTAAATTGTGAAATCGATTATAAGTTTCAAACCTTTTCAAGATTAATCGTAGTTCATTAGCGCCATATTCAGCATTCCAACAGTCGTAATTCAGCTACATAATATCATTGTTTTAACGATTTATTTATGTGATTTATTGGTAATGATGCTTACCATGAATTCTGCTTTAAATCCTCGCTTTAAACATTTCACCAATATGATCGCGTCAGTTTGTTTCTAACAACATATGTAGCGTAGAAATTAGAATTAAGACTCAGATAATAAAGCTGAGTCATTAAGGGTATGTGGCACACAAATACCTATATTACCGACCTCACTTTATGAGTTCATTGAATATTTTTTTCGAACTTAAGAACTTTTTCTGTAAATAAAATATCGGACTGAAACTTTGGAAAATGTATCAGAATACCATAAACTACATTTATGTACTTAATTTGAGTAGGAATTTCGCTAAAAATTGTTTTCAAAGAAATTAAATATGGGACCATTTTTGACATATTTTCTTTCTAACATATAAAAAAAGTTCTTAGGTTGAAAAAATTTCAAGGTACAAAGAAAATATGTCAAAAAATGTTTCGAGTTTTAATTTCTTTAAAAATAAATTTGATCGAAATTCCTACTCAAATGAAGTATATAAACGTAGTTTATTGTCTTCTAAAACATTTTCCAAAGTTTCAGTCCTATATTTTATTCACGAAAAAGTTCATAAGTTCGAAAAAAATATTCAATGACATGATAAAGTGAGGTTGGTATTATAGGTAAATGAGTGTGTCACATGCCCACAACAGTGATAATTATTTTATGAAGATCGTGAAATATAAATCTTCTTTTTAACTTTGTTTGGAATTTTAAACGAAAATGTCGAATGTTTGGCTATAAGATAAAACACAATAAATATTGAAATTTGTATTCAGGGCATACATTCTTCAGCGGGTCTGAGCGGGTATGGGAGACAGAGAGAGATCATTTGTTATGACATAGTAATCTAAAGTTAGCTTTTTCAATCCCCGTGTGGAAAAATTTCGTGGCAGTCTTATGTAAAGAGATCGGCTGGCTAGACCGAATCTAGACCGTCTACTTAAGACGGTCTGACAGGGTGCTGGCCTTGGCCCTCTTAGACGGACTCGATTGCAAAAATTTCAAAGATTCATCGAAGCGGTCTGGCTGGACCCCTCTCAAACGGTCTCGGTTGAAAATAGGAAGTGCTATCGTGACAGTGTATGGTGTAATCCTCAGCAGAAAGAAATGATTGGGAAAACCTAAAAGAATATTAAAGTTTGCAGGAAAGTTCTGTGTTGAAGTCAGATTGACACATGTCTATGTTTGTATACACGCTGTTTTTTTGATAATTGTTGAGCAATATAATATCCACTTATATGAGATAAGATTAATTGATTCTTTCTCAAATTGCAACCTAACCTAAAAAAGACCAGAGAGGAAGATTTTATATATGTCTTTACATCGTACTGAATCTATTTCTAGCCACATTTTTAATAAAAGCGAAGATGGACAATAATGATTTGAGAAAAATGTTATGTTATGTTGTGTTGTGTTAATTGTGGCCTATCCCTCTGCGTCCGTATGATGGCCATACTTATGACAAATGTCGTGAATTGTCTACTATTTTGTTATCAACAAAGCAGTAAAAAATATCCTGCTTTGAAATCACCCAACACAATAAGGAAAGAATCCATGTTATAGTATTTAAAACTTGATAAAAAATCGATATCGATCAAGGATTTTGTAGGTTATGTTAATTGTCGCGTATCACTCGGCGTCCGTAGGACGGCCGTACTTAGGGCTAATATCGTGAATTTCCTGCTATTTTGTGATCATTATTATATAATAGTCGAACTTAAAGTAAACTAAATTTATTTTCAACAAAAAAACGAATAAATGATAAATCTTAAACTGAAATATTTCATTCTAATCCTTGCTTGCCACGCATCTATAGAATAACATACTTGCCACACCGGGATAAGTTTTTACCCCAGTGACGAAAACTGTCATAAAAAATAAACTACTGAATATTTTTACTTGAAATTTTTTTAGAGCATATTGAAATTCTGATTTAAAAGGTAGTGTACTATCTGTGAAGTTCTGATACTTTTTTCCCTGCTCTTTCTGTATGGTCCAATCTAGATCATCGCGTGGTAAAAGCGTTACACGTCTGGCCAGCGTCTGATCAGCTCGTCTATTCTGGACGAGCTGATCAGCGGCTGGTCAGCGCCGTCTAATCTAGTCCATCTCATGGTTTAGGCGTTACACTTCTGGCCAGCGGCGCTATTAGACCGTCTGTCCAGCGTCTGACCAGACACAAGACGGTCTGGCCAGCGCTTGGCCAGCGCCACGAAATTTTTCCACACGGGACAATGGCTAGAATTGGATGTAACGTTTGGGTCGAATAGTTTCTAGACAGTCTAGCTATGCAGATGCTATACAACTTGCCTAGACATAACTAGTCCACAATTTTTGGGAACTTTATTCAGTTCCCGGAGTGTGGTCTTGTCATATGGAGGTCGCTGATATTTGGTAACATACTTAAATGTATTTCTCTTAATGAAATCCATGAGCCCAAAACAATATCTACAAGAAGTTTTCCATTTTCATCCTCATACCCCGGAAACGTAACTAATTCGTAGGGGTAGGCTTGCTCATCATCCAAATCTTGAATTCCCGACATATTGCTAAAACACGTTTTGAACATATATTTTGCATACTTAATAAAAAATTTCTCATTCGAAATTAAAAGTTAGGAAAAAAAATATTAATTAACATTTGGAAATAGGTAAAATTTTGAGATTATATACCTGTCACTACTTTGCAATCTGTTATTATCAATATTTACCTTCACCAATTCAGTATGTTTTATGGTGTATATTTACAGTATATGCTTTTAGTATATATTTAAACTAAACGAATCAATTTATTGTTAATAAACTCACCAGATCAATAAATTGTTAATGATTTCTAACGATTGTCGATCTCATGGTGCCTCATCACTGTTGCCAACATAATCAGCACAACACAATAAACTAGATTTACAATTTTACCAGCATCTTTTTTTAATCCGTTCAAATATCAAAATTTATATTCTACATTTTACTTAAAAAATATTATAATTTTATATTTTTCGCTCTGTATATGTTCGCGTTTTTTAAATTTAAATATATATATCAAACAAACTCAATTTTAATACTTTTTGTGTAAAATGAAGCGAATGGAATTTGAGGTTAGACTTTTCATTCTTCGTCTTATTTAAGCAAAGAGTATTAAAATTAAATATTTGCTCGCTATACAGATAAACTTCTAGTTAAAAAAAAGTAACATATAAAACTTTCATACAGTGCTACTTTGACAGATCACTACGCGATCACTAAACTCCAAAAGAGCTGACAGCATACAGTGATATAGGAACGAAATCATGATCCAGAATCATGAACGAAATAGCCACACTTCTAATATGAGATATGGTTAACAAATAAAACCGAAGAGAACAGTTCTATATTTGTACGGTGCATATTTAAAAAGAAACCAAAAAATTGTCTTCGTTATTATCAATTAATTCTGACATGTTTAATTTTTGCTAAACATCACAAATACTTTAGATTGATTTTTATCACTAAAAAAAACAACACAGTAATTTATTATAATTGAAGAATATAAAATTTAACCCCTAAATGAAAACGTCCACTATTATGTTTTTAATTATATCTCGGACATATACTTCATTAACTGAAAAATTTAAGTAAAAATACAAGTTTCTAATTAATGAGTTTTTTAGAGACTGCATGTAAACTTTATTAAAATTATATTTTCATTTTCTAAATCCGAAAAGACATACTATCTAGTGCCAAGACAAAATGTTGACATATTTATTGTATCGAAAATGCCTCTTATTTCTGTGTAGCAACTAGATAGTTTAACTTGACAAAGTTTCAACCACAGCAAAACTAGACAGTGCCAGGCTCGGGCCATACAGTATTACTGACATATTTCCAGACGGGATATGAGAATCTCAAACATTCGCGGACACATTCGCATTGTGCGCGGCGCTTCGCGCCAAGTTTGAGCACGCGTAGGGCGCGCGGGTACGCTCTCGCGCTTCACGCTCGTTTTCGTACGTTTCATGCGCACACTTTAATTAAACTTTTATAATATCGTAAGTACTATAAATTAAATCGAAAACTGTTATTTAAACTTCTGCGGAACTACAACCATAAATTGTAACTTAAATTTGTTTCGATTTGTTCTCAAAGAACGTTCTCAAAGCACCTAGGGCTTTGACGACTAAATTCTCATTATGAAACTCGCACGTCGTGCTCGATAACTTGTGTTTAATTGAACAACTTCATCAAGATAATTTGTAAATCTTATTAAAATCTACAAAAAACAACGCTGTAAACTTATGGATCTCTTCAAAAACCAAAATTGCATATTTTTGAAAATGATCTAACTTTTGAAACCCCTTTTTTTGAAAATTTTCAAACTGTTGAAAAGCATATAACGTTTTGAAGTTTTATCGTATTTAAAAATGTCATTAGGGTAATTTGCAAGTTTTCTCGGCGCGTACCAGAAAATTTGACAAAAATTTCTAAAAGTCAAAACATTTTTATTCAAATTTTAAAAGAGCTCAAATTTTTTATTTTTATTCTAATCGAAAAATTTAACTGACATAGTTTCTAAATATATTTGATGTATAGTGATGAATTTAAATCAAATTTCCTAATCTTTGAAAAAAATATTTTTTTATATTTTTCTGAACATTTTCAAAATTTTCAAAAGTATACGAGGTGTGTTCAAAAAGTAAGGTGACTTTTCAATTTTCGCGGGCTACGTAAATTCAAGTTTTAAATTGTTTGTTTTGTTGTGTTGGTACACTCGTCACGATCATATGCTCACAGTTTTGACTATATAGCTCGTGTTGTTTTTCTGGCAGAGGCGTAAAAAGTTAGAAGGGTTTGGTATGTTCGGCGATTTTCTTCTTTCGAAAAAAATGGAGCACAGAGTTTGCATTAAATTTTGTGTGAAAAATGAATCCAGTGCTCTAAAACTCTTTAAATATTGACAGCTGCATACGGTGAGTCTACTCTGAGTAAGAAAAATGTGTATAACTGGTACAAGCTGTTCCAAGAACGCCGAGAGGATGTCGAAGACCAACCTCGCACTGGACGTCCCAGCACGTCAACAACAGATAAAAACGTTCAAGCAGTGGAAGAAATGGTGTTGAAAAATCGCCGAATTACCATCAGAGAAGTTGCTGAAGATGTTGGCATATCGGTTGGCCAATGCCATGCAATCTTTTCGGACGTTTTGCTAATGAGACGTGTGTCAGCGAAATTTGTTCCAAAACTGCTTAATTTTGATCAAAAGATCCATTGCATGACCATCACTCAGGAGATGTTGGATGAAGTCAATAATGATCCTGATTTTCTCAAAAGGGTTATAACTGGGGATAAATCGTGGGTATATGGTTATGACGTCAAAACTAAAGCCCAGTGGAAATATCCTGAGTCTCCAAGACCGAAAAAAGCACGTCAAGTTCGGTCAAATGTGAAGGTTTTGCTCACTGTCTTCTTTTATTACCGTGGCGTAGTGCATCAAGAATTCTTACCACAAGGTCGTACGGTCAATAAAGAGTATTACCTTCAAGTTATGCGGCATTTGCGAGAGGCGATACGCAAAAAACGTCCGGAACTTTGGAAAAACTATTCGTGGCTTTTGCATCACGATAATGCACCTGCTCATTCATCGTTGCTTGTGAATGATTTTCTGAGCAAAAACAGCACCACAGTCATGCCTCACCCTCCATATTCACCGGATTTGGCCCCCAGTGACTTTTTTCTTTTCCCAAAACTGAAGAGACCCATGAAAGGACATTGATTTTCAACGACTGAGGAGATAAAAACTGCATCGCTGAAAGAACTCAAGGCTATATCACAAAATGATTATCAGAATTGCTTCGATGATTGGAAAAAGCGTTGGCACAAGTGTATTATATCTGAGAGGGATTACTTTGAAGGGGACAACATAAATATTGAGGAATAAATGAATATTTTTGGAGAAAACCATAAAGTCACCTTATTTTTTGAACACACCTCGTATATCATGGCTGATTTTTAATTTCCTTGAAATAGTATAATTTACCAGCTAAAAATTAATAGAATACAATAAAAAACCGACTCAAATATTTCGCAGCATATTGAGTATTCCAGCATGAGCTGACGGTCATGGACAGATAGGTTGAAGTGTCAGGAAGGTTAGCACAGTTCAACACTGTTCATATACGTATACAATCTTTGACATAGGAATGCAGACAAGTTTTTTGGATGAAATAAGCTAAGAGTACGTGTAAGTTATAAAGGTCTGAATTTTCAAATGTATCGTGCTAGGATAGGTGAAAATGTCAGCCGTTTGGTACCTACATGGCACTGCACTGCAACTGCACACGACTTTTTGGAGAACCTTTTCTAAATGCAGGGGTAAAAAGGCCTGCATAGTAATATTTCTCCAGTGTAGAATTATTTTCTCAGTCATGTTCCGTTCTTTTGTCGATTAGAGATCTTTCAGTGTCACGAAATAAAATATCCAAAATTTGAGGTTAGTGTATAAGATCGGGTAGTCTCATCTCAAATTTCGGACAGTTGATTGTATTTCGGAACACTGATAGGTCGTCAATTAACAAAAGAATGGAAGATGACTGAGGAAAAAATACATTTTATACTTGAATAATTTTACCTTTGTGACATTTACGAGTTACTTTTAAGTTTCATATATTTTCTCGAAAAAGTTATCTGCATTTCCATGACGTCATATTAAAATACTTATTTCAAACTTCCCGTTCTTCGGACCTCTTTTTAATTGGTCAGCCCCTCTCTCGGGCGTGACCGTCTAGCCTGCGTAGGGATCTTGGTGGGATGTGAAAGTACTGCGCACGGGGAAATAAGTGCGTATAGGGGCGGGGGAACTAAGCGCGCGTGGACATAAGTGGAAGTTTACTGTATCTGTCTTTTCTAATAAATGATCAATATGCGGTATGTGGAATTTAATATACATAGTCTCTGAATTAATATTTCGTATAACGAGGTTTTAAATTTAATATGCAAATGTATATTAAAATTGCAAACAATTTAAGCAGTGAATATAATACATTGCCTCATAATATAATTATTTTAAATTTAATATAAATTTATCAGAACTTTACTATATAATTAAATTATTAGAACATGTTTTCAAACATTCTTTAAAAAATCGTTAAAAAATTATTGTTTATTATCCTAAATATGTAATAGCGTACATTTAATTAATGCTTGAACGTTTATGCAATTACCCAATGGGAAATTGACTACTGATGCAGTACTGCGCCAGCACAGTCAGCGTCGGCGCAATACTGACCGCCAGTACTGGCGCAGTCCTGGCAGGACCTTGAGATGATAACTATGTTCGGTACTGGCTGTCAGTACTGCACCAGTGCTTGCGAGCAGTACTGGCACAGTACTAAGCGTGAAGATTAGACAGAGTTAAGCCAACTTTCGTTTAAATTTATAACAAGAAGAGGCCTGCATAAGATGTGTGAACTATAATATCGCTTAACCCGTCAGCGCCCAAGGTTTTGTCTCAAATTTTTCGTGAAACTCAAGCATAATGATGACTTGGGTATCAATACAGTAGGTGCCAGGTTTGGCAATACGTGTCCAGCCGTTTCAGAAGTACGCTATGATGCTTGAGAAAAACTGTGCTGGTTTTAGCATGATTCAAGACTGCCACGAAATTCTTCCACATGGGATACAATGAGAAATATCCGTTCCGAATGTGACACGGAATCATATCATACTTCAATTGCAACGCATATTTCATATCAAATATTCGCTTACCAAAATGGCAATAGCGTCTCATGAGAAACTCCTAACAGATTTTTCTCCTTGTTGGAACAAAATCTTAATACGAGGGTAGTTCAATAAGTCCTTAGAATGAAGTATAAAAACAATTTTTTTTGGGTAAATTTTTTTTTATTTTTCAACATAATCTCCTTGGAGCTC
>NC_046665.1:36100671-36115127 GCF_010883055.1 Belonocnema kinseyi
CTTAACGAACAATTTTTTTTTTCAATTGGTTATAAAAACACGTAAACTCAGAAGATGTGGACTGTGACTGCACCATATATCTAGTCGGGAGTGCTGCTGACTAGGCATTGAAAAATAATCTTATTATTATTATTAAGTCACGTTATAATAATTTTGAGAAAAATGCATTTTTTTATTTACAATGCACGATCGGACATTTCTGCATCGTTTGATCAACAAATCATTCCTTCGTAAACTATTTATGAAAAATTGATGCAAATTTTAAGCGATCGTGAAAAATGAATGCAATTAACAATAACATTCTATCATTTTACAGATTTTGAAGATAAAATATTTCTTATCCTAGGAAAAAAGCCGGGGGAATCTAACACTGAAAAAATTGATACTAATTCCTAAGCGCCATGCAAATTAATCACATTTTGCTCAATTAAAACTTTTTTGAATTAATCAACAAAATAAATCAAGCGAAATAGTGTAGAAAGACCGGTTTTTTAGTTCCTTGCTTTACCGCCAGTGGTCACTGCTGATCTATTCTTATATCACAGATCGGTAGTTAAACATATATAATTAATTTCCTTTATTTATGAATTAATGAACTCATAATGTAAAGTTCAATGTCATATTAGGACCATGTGACCAGTGGGTCACGTGACCAGATTCCTATTTTTTATCAACAAAAAGTGAGCGATTCTCGATCATATCATCTCTGCTTGAAGACTTTGAGACAAAACTGTTCTGTTTGTGCAAAGCCACGCTTACAATAATGATAAAATTACATTTTTGTTCATTGAATATTAAGTATTATAATATTTCTTAATGCAGGCTTCTTCTAGAAATATATTTTCTTTAAATCTACATATTTTTACAAACAAAATCTCAAAAAGTGAGTGATTCTCGATCATACCATCTCTGCTTGAAGACTTTGGGACAAAACAGTTTCGTTTGTGCAACACCACATTTATAATAATGATAAAATTTCGTAGTTCCTTCGGTTTTCTCCATCTCAGGAATGGGGGGGGGGGGGGGGGGGGGGGGGGGTAGCGTGAACTCAGGTAAAAGTAGCATAGTCTAATTTCTGAGTGGATACCGTTTCGGAATAAACGGAAGTGAGGAATAGATGACCCCCGCCCTCGAGAGTCTCAAGATTTCATCCTCGAGCCTTTTGTTGTCCTGGCGGATTACCGGTTATTACCTGTACAATAGGGCAAAATCGGCATTTTTTAAATTAAAAAATCATATAAATAAGCTATAATAACAAATAGCATGATGTTGATGTTATTTTTAATAGCATTATTTTTTCACGATCCCCTAACATTTTCATCAATTTCTCGTAAATATTTTACGAAAGAATAATTTGTTGAACAAACAATGCAGAAATGTTCAATTGCACATAATAAATAAACAAATGCATTTTTCTCACCAATTTTTATAACGTGAATTATACTGCCGTCCAAACTAAAATGATACATAGGTGACATTTGTATGAAAAATAAGTTTTTGGTTTCGTTGGATTCATAAGAAAAAGCTTCATCTGTGTTAATAAAAATGATTAATTATTAATGTTTCTTGCAAAGAACGAAAGTCGAAGAATTTTTAAAATATAAATATATTAATAAATATATCTCGGCTATATTACATTGAAAAATATCTAATTTCACTGAATCTTATTCCACTTACAATATTTAACTGTTTCAATCCAGCTCCGACTCCAAAATGTTCCACGAAAGTGTACTTAAACTATAAGGAATTATAATGTTTAGTACTGATGTAAGTTTTATAAGTAAGTAAGTATTTAATGAATTATCATTTTAGGGTGTACTGAGATCTTATTCAAGAAAGAAGTTTATCATAGAAGTCTTTCATCATGATCATAGAAATGAGATCAGGTCAACTCTTGTTAAAATCTTATTTCTTCCTAACTATAGTTGTATTTACATCAACAATAAATACAAAACAATCATTTGTGGGGAAACACATTGTTCATGAAATAAGCATAATTAAAGTTACGTCGTATATAATAAACGTATCCAAACTACTTTAGAGCGAATTTTTAATTTGGTCATAATTTATGTTTGAGAAAGTATTAGAATTGTCCGAAATTTAACACCACATTTTTTCAACGAAAATATATCTTTTGAGACCCCCTGAATCCGAAAATCAGGTTTTGTCAATGTCGTCTGTCTATCTGCCCGGCCACGGCCGTATGTCCGTCCGTCCGTGAACACGATAACTCTCGAAAAAAATTAACGGATCAATTCGGGCTTTGACACATTTTTTATGTTCTAAAAGAAAAGAGGAGTTCGTTAACTAGCCATTTTGGATAAAAAAAATCAATCGAAAATCAATATTTTAAGCTAAACAACGCAAGCTATGAAGAAAAGTCAAGAGAGGAAAAACGGTGATTTCGAAAATTCAAATTTTATCTTCCTGAAAATAACTTTAAAAAAAGACATTTGGCTGCCCAACTATACAAGGAATAAAAAAAAGATGAATGACAAAAATGTTGATTCCAAACAAAATCTACAAATTTGTTAATAATCACTTATTGATAGGACGCGTAGTTATGGTTTTGTGTATAAAAATGTCATTAAAAATAAAAATGAAAAATTTGTGCAAAAACGACAAAACGTACGAAAATAAATTAATGGACAAAATTTGGTCACTCAAAAAAGAAATACAAATTTGTTATAATTTATTGAATTCTAATCATTTATGATTCAGAAACTATATTAGGATAGTCCGAAATTGGACAACGCGACATTTAAATTTCGAACGAAACGACACGAAATACGAAAAAAGTCTTGAAGAGGAACGTTAGCTTTTGAAAATTCCTGCAAATTTCTTCTTACTATTTTTGACAGAACTCCTCGTCTTTAATTTATTTATCGAAATTGATATGAAAAAATTAAAAATTCCAATATTACGTCAAAAGACGCGAGATACTTTTTATCCGTCAAAAAGTAATATAAAAACAAAAATCCTATTTTAAGCATAACAATGAGAGATAGGGAATAATTTCTGAAGAAATGATTGTAGTTTTTTTGTAGGGTAATTCGGAAAATAAATACTCATTTACAAATTTCTGTCAAAAATCGAGCATGTAGCGCGAGTGTCACGATGCGAATGTGTACCTCAAAGCCTACGGAGCGTTGATCAACTTAAACTTTAACTACACACATTTAATAAAAGTGAAAAAAATTAATTTTCGGACGCGAAGCGCGAAATTCAACACAAGCGCGCCCTATAGGCGCGCGATGGGACTGTACTCGCGCGGCGGGCAGATTTTTTTAAACTGAATTTTAAAAGAAATTATTTCTAAGAAATTCGATTATCAGGTTAATTATTATTTTAGTGTTTTCACTTGCTATGAGCAATAAAAAGTCAAATATTTGTTTTTGTTACCAAGAAATTGTAATTAAGCTTTTATGATACTTTTATCCAATATATTTATAAGTATTTTTGCTAACTGATTCAATGTAATTTAAAAAAATAGTTTAAATTTTGTTCATCATACAGTTTATTTAAATATTAGTGATCACCTCACACTAAATTCTACAAAATCGTGACTAATAAAATACTCATTCATTCAACTTATACTTATTCTTAAATGCTGAAATCGATCATGCGGTAAAGTAAATGAAATTGCAAGTCGCACGACATCAAGCCATACAAATATGGAAGTCCAGAAATATTCTTTCTTACCTATCCCTTCACGGTTCCCTTTATTATATTAGGCATGCTGTTGAAAATGATAACGGGAAACGATTTGTCTCCTTAAAGCTTTGAACCTGAAAAGATAGCCTTACTTTTTATCTATGTCAGCAGTGTCAGCATTCTTGACTTTGTCTTTGTCTTTTACATAATTTATTTTTGTTAAGGATCGTTTTAACGTGAGGTATTTCGACACTTATGCTTTTTGTTGAGCAGTATGCACTGACTCATTTCACTGATAGCAGAAACCAGAAACTATCAACTTACTCGCACTCATTGACTATCGTTTGAAAAAATAAAAGTAATCTGCTGAGCTGTGAAGATATTTAAGAAATGCACAATATAGACTATGCTGTTACGAGAACTGATTGTCATCGCCGTGATCTTACTTCACAGTCGATCAATTATTCATGGTTATTAGAAAAATCTAATTAAGATACAGGTTTGATTCAAGGAAAGAATGTGTTATACAAAAATTAACTTCCTCTTTTACAATTTTTAGGTATATTTTTATTTATCTACAATTTTTTTGTTTTCAATTTTCATTCTCTGTGAAGTTTCATTTGAAACTTAATACACCTCAAATTGGTCCTTTCTGGATAATCCATGTGAAAATCTGTATTAATCGTATTGGATTTTTTTTTATTATTGGTGATCGAAGGCAAAGTAAGGTTCCGTTATGAATGTAATAAACATTGAGGTACGTGCATAGTTGCTCTATAATAAAGGAATAAAAGTGAAGCTGATGAGTAAGAGGTTGTTGAATATCCCCGTTGAATATTTTCTCATGGTTTGACACAGCTTTAAGATGCAACTTTTTTGAGCAACTAGGAAGGAAAAAGGAAACATATCGGAAAAATATACTTTTACCGACAATTTCTGTACCTACATATAGCTTCGTCCACACAGGAAAAACTAGGGATTAAGTTTTGCTTAAGTTTTTTTCTTATCTTTTTTCTTATTTTTTTAAATCTTTGAGATTTTTTTTGCAGTACAAGCTAAAAAGATACATAAGTGACATTGCCGTTTAGGTCGATTTTTTAATTGCCAAGATTCAGAAAATAACCCTAATCGGCAATGTCACTTATGTATATTTTTAGTTTGTACGGCAGTTTTCTGTGCAGTAGTAAGAGGACGGCTGTTTTTCTACATTCGCTAAAATGACAATTTGTCATTTTACTCTTTTAAAAATCAGCCCTGAGTGAAGTCATTAAGCTAAGTAATTCTGTAAATAATCATTATAAAAAAATTAATTTCCGCATATTTACGCCTGGCTGACCTTCGCACACGCCACGCACAGCTCTTGTTACACCTACCTGCGGTGCGGCGTAAATTCTCAGAACAACTATAGTGTTGCACTCTATTTAAGAGTTTCACTGTACATTTTTCGACACCAGGAACTCAAAGAAACAATTTTTAAAAATCCATATGAGTGTTTGTGTTACTTTTTTTATTTTAGTTTATATAAGACAAACTTATTAATTATTTGAAAAGTATAGAACTACTGTAACTCAATAGTAAATTGTGCTGAAAGTGCAGAAAGTAGAGCTGAAAACGACCCAAAGATGAGTCGATGGCAAGTACTGTAAACTTCATAAGAATTACAACTGTCTAGTTTCAGCACCTGTTGGACACGATATTTTTTGTAACAAATATAAGAAATTTTTGATTTGAGAAACAATAAAAACAAATTTTTCGAAAATTTGTGGTATTGTTCGGAAATTTATGGTTAAATTACCAAAAATTATCGAAAATTTTCAAAGGTTTTCGGTGAATTTGTAAATTAACCAAATTTTCCTGAAATGTTAGGTATCCGAAGGTTTTTGGAAGAAATCAAAAAATTTTAAATCATAATGAAGTGAGGTTATGATTCCGGCAGTCGTGGAAAGTAATTCTTAATCAAAAAGCGCAAGCGCATAAGCAAGAAAAAGTAATCTAGCTCGAGATGCACAGGCGCAGCAGCTAGAAAAAGTCTCTGTATAACTGATTTTAGCACGGTTTTGGAATTGGTCTCTTCCCGCACGCAGTACATGCCTCGAAAAGCGAACATTTCGTACATATATGTAATTGATTACGTGATGCTCTGTTATTGCATACCTTTAAATATAAATAACCATATTATTTTAAACGTACTCTAATAATTGCAGAATTCGATCTATGACTTCGCTGAGGGTTAATTTTTTGTAGAATTTGGATATGTCTTCTCTTATTTTCGACAAAAAATGTATACTTTGTTTTATAAAATTTATAAGCATTTTAAAAAATGTAAAAAAGCTGTTCTCAATTATCATACTAATAGATTGTATTTCGATTTTTATTAATATATATTTTTGAAAATATCTTTCCAGAAAAAATTAACATAAATGTTTCTTAGCACTTGTTTCAATTGAAATTTTTTTATTCAATTAACAATTTAATTATCACAACGTTTTGAGTTGATCAATTACCATGTAAAAAGAAATTAAATAATGATACTTAAAACTAAATGAATTTGTGATGAAGAATGTAATATGTGATATTTGACCTAAAACAATTTTTTAAATCAAAAACAGTTGCATTACACCAAAAAGACTAACTTTCACAAAAATAGTTGAATTCTCAGCCGAAATAAATTAATTATCAACTAAATTAAAAGTTACATTTTCAACTAAAAAAGATCAATTTTCAACCAGCAATTTTATAGTGTCGGATATTTTATAATTTCAGTAATTTTATTTTTCAGGATTTTTCAGATACATTCCGATAAACGTAAACTTTAAACATTACAATTTTAATTGTACCAGTTTAAAAATGTTTAATACGTAAGTTTGAGTGGGAAATTTTTGTATATAAATAACAATATTCAACAATTATTAAATTGAAACGACTTAAAGTTAAAATAATTTAACTTCAAATTACAAATTTTTTTTAGTTGAAATACAATTTTATTCCTTCAACTTTTAATGTTTCTAATATAAACAATGCTTTAAATGATACAATTTTGGATATTTACAAATTAATTGATTCCTTAATTTAGAGCATTGAAAGTGATAGCCTGGATTTATATTTTTTTTACCAGACCTTTGGAACTGTTCAGTTGATAGAAATTTAAAATTGGAAATTGTGTAGTTGAACTCCATTTAATTTAAATGAGTGAAAAACTGAAAAAAATTCAGCTCTAATAGTACGGTTTTTTTTATTTCAATGACTGTGAAATATCTTTGCGAACTGAAAAAACTGGGACATTTTGCCTCATTTAAAACGGCTACCCTAAAAATTGCGTTTAGAATTCTCTAAATGTTTATTTCGTAAGAAGATAGAATTACTAAAATTTTTAATCTTTTGAAAAAATTGAAACTTTGTTATCGATGAAACATCTTTCTTGGAAGCCGTGCTACAATATATCCGAAAAAGCGACCATTTTCTACAAAGACAATTTTTATTAAAAAGCGTTCAAAATTTAAAAGGGTTATATTAAACTGTTTTAATTGGACGGGGTTAAAATTAGATCGTTGATAATGGTTAAATTTTAAATTGAATACATCAAGAAAGATTAAGGAGGATTAAGGAGGATTAAGGCTTAGAGAAAAATATATGATGAAAGGCTTAAGGTTATGATTTCCATTTTAATTTCCTTTCAGCCTATTGGTAGAATCACATTTTTTGCCTTAAAGGGTAATTCGAAGGATTACTATCGTTAAAAGATGAAAGAGTAAATGTTGGTCTAAATTTAAGTCGCTACTTGGTAATTTATTAATAATGATAGTTACTTAATGAGTTCAGCCAAGAGGGAACAAGAATTATTTGTTGAGATATTTAAGTCTGCGGAGGGTTTTAAGTATGACTGACGTCGGTACTCCGTGATGAGGATCTCGGGCCGCTTCTACTGAACGCAGTGCCGTTTCACTTTCGCCGACGAATTTTAGAATAGAATGCCTTACACAGGCGTGGGTACTTAACGCGATTGCAGTTCATTAAAGTGGCCTAGTTTGTGTTATATCGCCAGTCATCTAAGATTAAAATGGGTTTTTGCATACAAAAAAAATATTGGATCAACATTAGTAATCAGAATAACAATCATTTTGCGTGACAATTCTTATAATATTATTAGTAGAGGTAGAGAAGTTATATATAGATAGATTTAAAGGATATAAATTTATTATAGACAATTAACATTGTGATAGGTAATAAAATTTTCTTTTTATATATGTGGAATTGTTCTTATTGAAATTAGTATATTAAAAAAATTCGCATAAAGCACAATATTCATGCATATAAGTTTAATTTGTATTATACTCTATTAAAAAAATCCTCCGGGAAATTCTTGTGGTATTATTTTTGAAAGAGGAAAACGAGATCAGGAAATCCGTCAGAATGTCAGATTCCTCGAAGAAATCCGCGAGTTAGTCAATTCATCTTCGCGGTTTTCCTCGCAGATTTTTGCAATAGAAACTCAAAAAGTTAAAAAATGTGTTTTGTGACGGAACGAGAATGAGGTGTCCTTTACTATCAAATAATATCCGGCGATTTAAAAATATTAATAGAAGTTTGTTATGTTATTAATTTTATTTTATTATTTTTTATTATAGATACATTACTGATGCAACAAGTTGATTTCCTGGAGACGATTCTCGAGGAAACGTCGGATGACTTGCAGAGCGATTCTGATCGCAGTGGCACCACCTACTGGTTAGGTTCAGACTCAGAGACGGAAAGTGTGATTCACATAAAGTCCAACCAGAGAGCAGCAGGTACTTAGAACTCGAAATACACGAGTAATTTAAATATTTTATCTCGTTTACGGCGTACAGTTATATTTTCATTTCTTTAATGAATATAAATTTCATACACTCTAGTACATTTTCTCATTTCTTAAATTGAAAAGACGAACAAATTAGAGTTGCAGTTACAGAATAAAGTTACTCGTTTCAAATACTGCTTGGAATAATGTTTAAAGATACTTTTTTAAAGCTACCAATTATATGTATTTTCAATTATTATTTAATTCTTAGGGCTTCGTAGCCCCGAGGTTAAACCCTTATAGTTTTGTTACCTTAATAGGAGGGTAAGTTCTATTAATTTTGTCTTGCGATCTAATTAAATAAAAATGAATTGGATTATTTCGAGTCAAAACTTTAATTAGAAAAGCTTGCATCTTGCGACGTTTCGGCCTCAATCTTTCGGTCATACTTAGGCAAATTATACTTAAAAAACAATTTTGGATTCAAATACGTGGTCTGATGAAAAAATTGAAATGGTTCTGACAACATTACCGAATTGATTGAGGAAAACCTCAAAAAACAAAAAAAGCTCCCAATAATTAAAATGTCTCATTTTTAAAATTGATGAGTGAACCGCAATATTCATTTGTATACTCAATGATTTGACTATTGCGGTTCGCTCTTCAATTGTTTAAATGGAACCTTTTAACTTTTGGGAGCCTCTTTTGTTTTTTACGGCTTTGCCAATTAAATTTGGTAATGTTGTCACAACCGTTTCCAATTTTTTTCATCAGGCCAAAATTTTGAATCAAAAATTGTTTTTCTTTTAGTTATAATTTGCCTCAGGATGACCGTCAGATTGAAGTCGAAACGTCGCAAGATGTAAACCTTTTATAATTAAAATTTCGGCTCGGAATAATCCTAGTATTTTTTATTTTGTCCTTCCTTTGCATTTGACCTTCGCACTTTTTCCCTCAGGGCCCCCTATCTCTCGAACCCCGCGTTTCCCATGGGATTCAGCCTATTCCACAGGACTCCACTTTATCTCTCGGTGCTCTTATAATTCCCCGGGACTCCGTTATTTCCTCGGCATCCGTACTATCCCATGAAGTTCCACCTATTCCTCGGGACCCTACCTAACTCACAGAACACCATCTATCGAAAAGTCCTCAGACCCTTACTATTTTACGAGGAACACCGTATACTTTAACACCCTCCCTATCCTACGAGCCTAAACGATCCTATAGGATCCCTACTTATTCCTCAGGGCCCAACCTAAACCATGGAATCCCAACTTTACCTCGAAACCTCACCTATAACACGGTACCCTTATAATATTCCGCGTGACACAATCTAACCCACAAGATTCCACGGGAACTTAATATCCCACGGGACCCCAGATATCTTTCAAAACCCTTACTATACCACGGGAACCCACCTATCTCTAAGAACTCTTATTACCTCTCGGGACCCCACTGTATCCCTTGAAACCGAATATATACCTTAGTTATCTCACGGGAGCAACTTAACCCACAGGACACCGTTTATCCCACAAAACCTTCTGTCCTTCGGGACCTTTCTTATACCATGGGACCTATTCTACGTTTCGGAACCCGATCTATCCCTCGAAAACTTTACGAGACTATGTGATTCCCCTGTTCCTTGAAACTCCAATGAACCCAATGAAGCCCTCGCGGCCCTTACTATTCCACGAGACACCCCTGTTCTACAAAACCCCCCTTATTGTTTGTTGACTAAATAAGCTTCGAAACCTTTCTCTTTGTAGGCTCGTGTATCCTTCTTTGCTTAGACTAAGTTTTAATTCATATGCAATGATACATATATTTAAAAATAATTTTTCTACTCTTTTTTATTTGTCAAAATTTCATTAAAGATTACGTCTAGTAAATTCATCTTAAAAAGATTTCATCAATTCTGTAATCATGAATAATTTTATGCGAAATAAGCATGAACAAGATTCACAATTAAAAAATAGGCTTCCAAACTACCTCACTTTCGGTTCATTGAAGACAAAAAGAACTACCTAAAAAAGCGATAAAAAGGGAAGGCTTATGAATATTTTGAGAATTAGTTTAATTGAGTCTTAATTTTTTTACCTCAATGTCTGGAAAGAAATATTTTTACTAGCATTTTGTAAAAAGAGTGCATTAAATATTAGCAATTTTATAAATGCATTAAAAGTTTTTTTGGATTTTTTCGTCCCGTATTTGGAAAATGTAATAATCTAAATAGATGGGTTTAGAATCACCCACAAAAATATTTGTGATACAGAAAATAATTACTCAAATTTGGAGAGGTTCGGAATTTCACATGAAGACCTTAGTATTTCCAATTAGAAAATAAATTTAAATTAAATTGGTTAAAAAATAAAAGTAGATATAAATTTTTTAAGTTTTAACTTTGCCTTTTGGGCTTATCCATGTGAGTGATCATGAGAATTTATTTTCTATAGTGGATATTAATTTTGGGAAAATGCAATAGCATTTCTGCTTTTATATCAGTCAAAAAATAAAAAAAATATTAGATAATTATTAGCAAAATTATTGCTATATAGATAATTAAGAATTTAACTGGTTCTAAAGCATTATAACGTTGTTCTAAAGTATACATAAATTGTTAAAACGGCTTGAATTTAAAATAGAATATATATTTAGACATCAAAATCTCAAAACATTATTTTTGTTCAAATAATAAGCATTACTAATTTCAAAATGAAAATCGTCTTGAAAGCCTTAAGACTCATAGAAAAATTAAATGGCTATGAAGGTGGGGTTTAAAAAAATTTGAAGTTAGAATTTGTTGTCAACCCTACTTTCACGAGCATTACAATTTTTTAATAGGGATTTAAGTTATCGACCTTGCAAGAAAGCAAGATTGGTGGCCTATGCACAGGGATAGTAAAATACGTAAAATAGAATACAACAGCATTTAGCGGACAAAAATTATATTATAATTTCATATGAAATCAGTTTCTTTAAAACATTAATTATTTTATTATAAATTATTATATGCACAAAAACATCAAATAAAATCGAAATTATTTATTTTATTCGAAAAGATGTTTGGAGATTGTAAAGAATAGAGGTTTGTTCTCGGTTTTGTCCAATTTTCAATTTGATGTTTTGTTTTTTTTTACATTACAAAAATATCATTTTTGCAAGTGTAAATTTTGTTTATTAAGGGCATGTAACAAACTCAAATATCTATATTACCGACCTCACTATCTCAGTTCACGAAGTTTTTTTTGTTCGACCCTGCTTGAAAACGCACCACCTGCATGCTCATGAAGTAGGCGTAATGTGGCCACTTCCAGCCCAATGACCTTAGCACATGCGCACTTCGCTGCCGGGCCAACATGGAACTTTACACCCGCTACATGAAACTTTATGCTTGCTACACATACACTTCACCACGCAAGTGAGGATACGGAGAAAGAACGCGCGAGTCATCGAATTTACGAAAGAGAAAAGGGAGAATGGGGAAAAGAAAAAGGAAAATGAGGAAATGGGAAAAAAACTGAAGAGAACGGAGAAAGGGTGAAAAGGGAAAGGGGGAAATGTGAAAAAGAGAAAAATGCTGAAGGGAATGGAGAAGAAAAGAAGAAAATCAGAAGGGCTGAAAAGAGAACGGGAAAAGGGGAAAGAGGAAAAAAGAAAAATGACAGGGAAAAGGGGAGAATAGGAAAAAGAATAACGGTAAAGGGAACGGAGAAAGGGTGAAATGGTAATAATACAACTTTTCCACGAATATACGCAAGATACAGTAACAAGACAAGAGATTGTTTTTGTTTGAAACGCAGAAAATGCCATAGGAAAATAGAAAATTGAAATTGACTGCCAAACAACGCAAATGATGGTGAAATGGTCAACAGGAAAATTTCTCGTCTCGAATAAACCTACAAAATTGCTCTTTACAATTTTTCAATAGCACCTACAGTTTGTTTATATCTATATTTCACTTCTAAACTATCAATCATAAAATTGAAATATTCACAAAAAAATATTTTCATTACTGATGTCAGTTCAATTTTTTTTTAGCAATCATATTGAATAAAAATTTTCTCATAATTTCTCACATACTGCAAATGTATGCTCGAAAGAATTCGGTTTTTGTATATTTTATTTTACTTCTTTCTTGTTTTGTTTAACAATTTTTCATGTGAGTAAAAAGTATAGTGTAACATGTCGATTTTCTAAAATTTAAACTGAACTTAAATAATGTCAAGTCCCGTGGTGAAAAATGTCCTAGCCAAATCGCCAGGTTTACAGCTCTGGCGCTGACCAGATTGTCTGGCCTGGGCCTGGCCAAAAGTGTAACGTTTTTTCTGGCTAGCCCCAGGCCAGACCGTCTGGTCAGCCGCTAGTTAATGGCTGATCGATTAATGTTTTATCGTTGAGAATCATATCGTCCATGCTTTGAAGATACGCTAAACAAGCAAAACATGATTTCCTAGAAAAATATATAATATAAATGTTTGATATAATCCGTAAAAATTCAGATTTTGCGTCAAAAATATACTGTCCTCAATATAATCAATAAAATCAATAAATAAAATTGTCGTTTCTAATACTTATTCTTTTATAATAGATAAAAAGTAGGCTTGTACTAACTATTTATTTAATATCTTAATAAAAATTTGGTAGATTTTTGCCTCAACTTTTACAGCTAACTTTTGGCTGGATTAATATATTATTAGGAAAATCATAAGAAATTTTGACAATTTGTGACACTTGATCGACAAAAACTAGCACTATTTCCGAGAGGTCGGAGCCAAGCACTGTCAGAATACTTCAAGTTGTGACGTCAACTGGCAAGATGTCTGCACGCCTAGGGCCAAGCAATGCATTACAATTACTTGGGAAAACTTGATTGTTTTAATGACTTGGATACAAAAATTTCACTATAAACTTTTTTAGTTTAAAAAATTTCATTATAGGCTCTGTAACTTTTTGAAATGTAAGAAAACATTTACTGTGTCGAACTTAGATTTTTTCTTTGCTCGCTGATGAGCGCCAGGCCTGGACCAGACCAGACTGTCAAGATGAAAAGAAATTCGTGTTTTCATAGTTTGAATTTCTTAGTTTCCATTATTTTAGGCACCCTGTAACTTTTTCAAAATACATAAAAAAAAATTTGGTGATGGAACTTACGATTTTTTTTTCTTGACTCGCTGATGAGCGCCAGGCCTGGACCAGACCAGACTCTCAAGATAAAAAGAAAGAAAGTCGTGTTTTAATAGTTTGAATTTCTTATTTTCCATCATTTTAGACACCCTCTAATATTTGTAAAATATGTCAAAAAACTTGCTGATGGAACGTCAGTTTTTTTTTCGTTTTTGGCTAGCTTACCAGCGCCAAATCTGGGCGAGAACAGAACTTCCAGGCTAGATGGTCTAGATAAAGTCAAACCTGAGCCAGACTGGCATCAGACCTGAGCCAGATCAGTTCTTCCAGACTAGACAGTCTAGATAAATCCAGACCTTTAACCAGACTGCCCGGACATTTTGCCACACGGGGCGCGAAACGCGAGTTTCATGATGAGACTGTATTCCTCAAACCCGAAGGAGTTTTGAAAAAGTTATATCTACATCTTCGCTTAATGTATAAGCATACTAATAATTTAATTGATCAATCGCGCCCCAGGTGCGCTCAATCTTGCGAGCGATGAGAATGTGCCCGCGCGTCGGGCAGATTTTTTGACATTACATATAAAAAAAGTTCTTAGGTTCAACAAATTTCAAGGTACAAAGAAAATATGTCAATAAATGGTTTCAGTATTAATTTAATTGAATATAATTTTTAGCGAGATTTCTACTCAAATGATATATTTTCCAAAGTTTCAGTCCGATATTTTATTTACAAAAAAAGTTCTAATTTCAATGAGGCCGGTAATATACACGGAGAAAACTGGGTATTGAAACGTAACATCTACCAGGTGTATACATATGAAACCGGTATTTTTTCAAGAAAAAAACACATTTATTTCAAGAGAATGATAACAAATATTTTATTCAAAGTATGCGCC
>NC_046665.1:36115227-36139080 GCF_010883055.1 Belonocnema kinseyi
GCCAATTAGCACAAATGGTAAGTTCCGACAGTGCCTACAAGTGTGCCTACTGGCCGCTAGATGGCAATACCGGTTTCATATGTATACACCTGGTAGATGTTCAGGGTTAACATATTTTATGTTTAACTATAGGGCAACAATCTAGATGTTCAAAGTTAGCATTTGTATATCTTAAAAGTGAGATGTTACTCACCAACACCAAAATGTTCAACTGAAATATCCGAGATATTAGATGTATGGTTATGTCAAATGAAGCCCCTGTAAATATTTGAGGAGTTTAATTATTTATGGTCATTTTAGGAATTAAATGATCATTTATTTGTGAATTTAAAATTAAACTTTAATGTTCGTACATGATATATTCAGTCAAGTTGATGTTATGTTCAATATTTTTAATTCAAAATAAAATCAGGGGTATGATCTGTAATCTGAATTTAAAATTCTATCTATTTAAGTTACTTAAACTCAAATTTTATTTTAAATTTATAAACATTTTGTCAAATTTGTTGAGTCAATATACCCTGTAATTTAAGATCATTGTTCCCTTCTTTAGACAGCAGAAAGTCGTTATCCAATTTTATTTAAGAATAGCTAATTTTGATTCTTTGGAAATGTTCCAATATTATAATATTCCATAATTGTAACATTGAAAATACATAGTCGTAAAATATAGTCATGAAATTCCAGTGCGCGATGCGTATGCGCTCAGACGTTTTTAACATCTACATGTGTTTCAGTTTAATATACAAATATTTTTACGCCTAACATCTCAAAGAGATGGTAAATTTTTTGCATGAATATCTGCATGTTAGACGTTACAACCTTACCCTTTGAACATCGATGTTCACATGCCCTTAGTGGATATTTTAAAACTTAAATTTGGGAAATGCTGTTTGTATTTTTCACAAATTGCTAACTTTTACCATAACACGTTTGTGATCGACTCATGGCGTAATACATTGTTTCAGCATCTATTTTTATGAACATATTTTTAGAACTTATCAATGAACCACGAAGATTGCTTTATTTAAAGGCATTTGAAACTTCCAGAACCCCTTTCATATTTGAACCTCTTCTAAATCTAAAATAAAATTAGCTCAATTTATTGCTCACAAATTTTTATTTTAAAGCAGTTAGTTTGATATTTATTTAGTTCGAAATACTTATTTTAAACTTAGCACTTATCTTACTTTCTCTTTCTGGACGATTTCAGTCTCGTATAAACCGTACTATTAAAAATAATAACACCTGTTTCACGTTTGCTGTCAAAAGTGAATTTATTACACTATTTAGTGTGACACGAATTTCAACTCAATGACTTTTTAAACTGTACTTAGGCTTGTCAAATGTAAACCAAGATCCCTTCCTTCTTATGCAAGAGTACATACTAGTTTCTTCACGAATGTCAAGCATCTCGTCTCGTTGAGCGATTTATACTTGTAAAAGATACCATAAGCTGGAAACATGTGAAATAAAGGATCAAGTAATGCTGCATTTTACCTTAAACGGGGGTGGGCAGGTTTAGGTAAGTTAAATATAGTTTCTTCAGTTCACTGGAACTTGTCATTTATAGTTCCTGTGTTTTAGGGCTTTTCAACATTCCTGTCCATATATATATACAGGGTGTCTAAAAAGTCCCGGGACGATTGGATATTTCCTCAGGTAAAATATTTTTCAAAAAAGTGAAGGTCATTCCTGAAGTGAATTTCAACGAGGAATTCAATGGTGACCTTCATTTTGACCTTGGAGTTGACCTTCATGGCTTTTTGAAGGTCAACTTTTTTTTTAATAGAAACCTCCTTTTTTTACAACTGCAATCGATAGAACGGAAAATTCTTCGTTCAGGTACGTACCCAAATCATAGGTCCATTGTAACGTTCAAGGTCAGTTAGAGGTTATTTTAAATTAACAAAGTTTTTCAAGAGGTCAGTGCAATTCCTGAGGTAAATTTCAACGAGAAATTCATTGGTGAGCTCTGTATTGATCTTTGTGATGATCTTCAAGGTTTTTTCAAGTTTTTTTCCAAGCAGCTTACGTTTACGTTTAGCATTACCCAGGACGTGGACGTATTAAATTCTGTTCCCTTTGTGGTGCTTGATTAGCGTGAGTCCCCTTGCCTCTCACGTTTCGGTGAAGCTATGCGATTGTAAAAATGAGTTACAGCATTACGAATCATCTCCCTATCAATTAAAGTAGCCTGTTGCAGAATCCGATTCTGCAATTCGTCTAAGCTTTGCGGTTAGGTTGAGTATACTTTGCTCTTTAAATAACCCCAAAGAAAATAGTCGAGAGGCGTCAGATCAGGAGATCTAGCAGGCCACTTGATTTCACCCCTTCTTCCAATCCACCTTTGAGGGAACTGAGTATCCAAATATGCTCGAACCTCCCGACCGTAATGAGCCGCTGCTCCGTCTTGCTGGAACCAAATATTTTGAAAATTATCGCCTGTAATCTCCCTTATTCTTGGTACAATTTGGTTTCTGAGAAGCTCTTCATATGCACACTAAAAAAATTGTTCTTGAATCAAGTAAATGTTACTTGATTCAAGTCAATCGCAGGTACGAATGGGGACGATAGAATATAAGTTTGTTCCAAATAAATAAATACTGGCTACCGTATGCTTGGAACAAGCGTACATTTTCTTAATCTGAGAAAATGTATTCTTTAGATAGAATATCGCATTTTATTATTCTAAAACTTTATTGTGTTACTTCATATAGAGATGTATTCAAATAATGAACATAGTTCACTTCCAAGAAATAATTTCTGATACACTTCAAGAATATATTTTCTTAATATAAGAATATGAAGGATCGGATCAATCGAATGAGCCTCAACTGAACACTATTTCTCAATGAAAAAAAAATTATTTTCTAAATTATTGTTATATAATCTTTATTTTTTAAATGATTAAAACACGTAATTCTCGCACACTGTTACTTACAAATATAATCGCACGCTTCAATCTCTTTGAAATATCGCACTCCACGAGGATTCGAACCCTACCTAAACTCCCTAAACTAGTGTCCTAACCGCGCGCTCTACCGACTTCGCTATCGAAGCACTTGGATTTCGGTGATAAAATCTCGAGTAAGAAGTTCAAGGCAGTGTCGTATGAAGTCGTATGGTGAGCCTCAACCATCTTCATACTAAACGTTGTGGAACTCAATGTTTCTTTTAAGAAAACATCTTTCGAAAATTTTCGAGAGACTTTAATATACCATTTTTTATTCATAAAAATTTTAAAATTGCATTTTACTTATTTCCAAAAAGGCTCTATACTATTGTTTTCTTAATATATTTAAAATGTTATAAAATATCTAAAAGTAATAAACAATAAACAAAAATTCTCCATAAAATGCGCAGTTTACAATTTATCCAACTCTTTTTTTGTATATAATACTCTCTTACTCATCTCTGAATGAAAAATAAAATTTCTTAAACAATAATATAAAATATGTGCAAAAGCGAAGTGAGTTTCATTTATTTAACAATGGACTTAACACTTGTAGATTCTAAATATTTAAAACGCTTAACCAAAGATAATGAATAATAAAGAAAAGTTGCATGTACGAAAATTCTTTAATAACATCAATGACAAAAAATAATGTTCTGCTGCACGAAAATTTACATAAACCACAAAGTTTTTAATTTATGGAATGCTTTGATCATACATTGTTTACTAAGATTTGAATATGGAATTGCTTTCCTAAAAGAACAATTTAAAATATGCAAAAAATAATTGAACTTTACTTATTTTACAAAGGGCTCAATACTTTTTTCTTTGAAAATGTAATCCGCTTAAAAACTATCTAAGGCTTATAAAAAATTAATAACTTTTGAGTTGAAAAACGCTTTAATAACCTCAGTGACAAATAAATATTTTCTGATTTTTAAAAACCTCTGTAATACGCACAGTTTTCGATTTATTTAATTCTTTTATAGTACTTTTTAATTCAGTTTTTAATTTAAAATAACAATTCCAAACAAAAATAATTTAAAATATGTAAAAAAGAATTGATCGCTAGTTTAAATATTACCCATTTAAAAAAGTGCTCGATATTTTATTTTTATTTCAAGTATAAAATACTTCGAAATCAGAAGAAAAAAGAAATCTGTAAAGAAACGTTTGGTGCAAGAACTTGCAGGTTAAAAGTGATAGGGTCTCACGCTGGTTGTATGGAAAATATTTATTTGCTTCCTCCTTGCATTCTCAATTCTTTTATTTGAAAAAAATTCTAACAGTCAATTTTTGAATTATTCTTTCATAAAATGAAATGCATTCTTAATAAACTTTTTAAAAATGTTATTGAATTCTTTTTCCTTAAATATTTTTCTTTATAAACGCATAACATTTTTTTAAATTATCAAGAAAATGTAGTAATTGTATTTTTAAGCATTTTCGAAAGCTGATAACTTTGTTTTATGCTGGCATATATTTATTTTTTATTATTTACAAAAATGTTTCACGGTTAAAAAAATTCGAAATGATTTAATTTTAAGTAGATTAATACATACAAATAATCAGCGAAAAAAATGTTAGACGCAGTACATTTATAACCTTTTAATAAATTTAGAAATGAAATTACTTTTGAGTTTTGCATAATTATTTCAAAATTAATAACACTTTTTTTAATTTATTTGAAAATTTTTAATTCCTACCCACAAAAACTTACCGACGCAATAAACTTATAATTTTTTAAATAGTTTTACGAGTGATTTTATTTGTGTGTCAGCTTAAAGTTTGTAGTTTATCAAAGTTGCAAATTCCTATCTACATTTGCATAAATAAAATGGATTATGTGCACAAATGTTTTGAATTTTATAAATATTATTGAATTTCAAAATAATTGTTAGCGGCGGAGAGAACCAACTTCATATCATGTCAACTTAATAAGATACTTTTGCAGTAAGAAGTAAATTAATTTATACCAATATTCTAATTTTGATAATATGTGTGCGATGTCTATTATATCAAGTCTACAGTTTTTATATTGAAAAGACTGATGTGATTCTATGTGGATGACATAGGTATCTTCAAAGTAAATCTGACATTCGTTTCAAATAAATAATTATTTGAAGGAAAATATTCAAGCTTTATTTTAAGAGAAATTATTTCTTCGCTGAATACATTCATTTTATCGTCTCAAGAACATGAACATTGTTTCAATTAAAAAAGTAGTCAAAATAAGTATATGAATTTCCTTGGATCAAGAATTTTGTTAGAGTTTTAGTTACTTATCATGAGAATATAATATTCATAATTCAATATTTTATTAAACTTCACGCAAATAAGTATAATGAAACAAATTAACTCAATACTTTTTTGCTTAGAGTAAATATATTATTGATTCAAATAGTTTTCCTGATTCTATTATTTTCTTGATTCAAGAAAATCGGTCCCTTGTAAAAAGAAAATACTTGCTTCTTTCAAGTAAAATGAGCCAAGTAAATTATCCTACTTAATTCAATGCAAATTTTTTTTTAGTGCACGGGCATTGAGATTACCATCGATGAAGAAAGGGCCTATCAATGTATCATTCATGATATCGGCCCAAATATTAATCTTTTATGGATATTATGTGTGACTCTCCAACATCCAATGAGGATTTATGTCGGACCAATATTTACAATTTTGCCTGTTAACTTCACCTTTTAAAGTGAAAGTAGATTCATTTTAAAATACTGTATTGTACTAAGAAAAGAGGATTTATATCAATTCTGTCCATCATAATTTCACCAAATTCAACCCGACGATCAGGATCGTCTTCATTGAGCTCTTGTACCAGATGAACTTTGTAAGGATGGAAATTAATGCTTTTTAAAATATTTCGCACTGTCACAGGAGCAACGTCACGCTCATCACTAGCTCGTCGTAAAGTAAGGTGTGGGTTTTCAACAAAAGCTTGGGCTGTGTCCATCTGCATCTCCTCAGATACTGCAGATTTTGGCCGACCAGTTCTCTGAAGGTCCTTGATAGATCCATGAATCATAAAGCGCCTTACAGTTCTTTCAATTGTTTATTTTGAGACAGGATTTAACCCTTCTCCATTACGAAAAGTGCGATTAAAAAGCAAACGAACTTGATCATAAGATCGAACTCGATCTCCCCAACCACGCATCATTAATACAGATACCGTCTCTCGTTCCGAAAGCTTAGCTTGCGCCATAATAATCTTTTAGCGAAAGATAGTAAGTATGTACTCGTAATACGTAAATTTAGTTTCGATTCGTAACATTCGTATGGAAAAACGGTATAGAACTTATTGTATCGCTTTAGGTATTGACTTAAGTATCGAAAAACGGTGTAGGACTGTATAACTCTTCGGGGAGGAACAGAACTCTCACCAGAAAACCTGGAACTTTTAATGAAAAATTTCCTTATGATTTTACAATATTCAAAACGCTGTAACCAAGATCAATACAGAGCTCACCAATGAATTTCTCGTTGAAATTTACTTAGGAATTACACTGACCTGTTGGAAAACTTTGTTAATTTCAAATAACCTTTAACTGACCTTGACCGTTACAATTGGCCTATGATTTGGGTACGTATCTGAACGTAGAATTTTACGCTCTATCGATTGCAGTTGCAAAAAAGGGGGGTTTCATTAAAAAAAAAAAAACAAAGTTGGCCTTCAAAAAGCCATGAACGTCAACTTCAAGGTTAAAATGAAGGTCACCATTGAATTCCTCGTTGAAATTTACTTCAGGCATTACACTGACCTCTTGGAAAACTTTGTTAATTTCAAATAATCTCTAACTGAACTTGAACGTTACAATTGACCTGTGACTTGGGTACGTACCTGAATGTAGAATTTTCCGCTACATCGATTGCAGATGTAAAAAAGGGGGTTTCCATTTAAAAACAGAAACTTGACCTTCAAACAGCCATGAAGGTCAACTTCAAGGTCAAAATAAAGGTCACCATTGAATTCCTCGTTGAAATTTACTTCAGGAATTACCTTCACTTTTTGTGTGTGTGTGTTTTGTTATTATATTCCTTTTATTCAGGTGTATAAATATTTAAAGGTGGTTTAGATTTTTAGATAAGAATTTTAAAATTTAGAACAGAATCTCGTTTTATTGGTGCCAAACTCTTGAATGTCGATTCCAAGTCGCGTGGTTTACGCGCGTGCGAACTTTAATGTCATGTAATCTTTTGTTCAGAGCTTAAAATTAGATCACCTTTAATGCTATGTGCAATCATTGCGGGAATGTAGAATGATCACTTCCTGATTATAAAAATACACGTGCAGTACAAATAACGAAGCAATAAACAAACCTTTTTCAGAAAATTATTTCAAAACATTATTTTGGTTAGACCGGTTAAATGAATAAAGTATGCATTAGTGGCTTCTACCAGTACGTACATTTATTTGTTGATATTGTTTAAAGAAAGGTTTCGATACAGATCTTTATCTCTAAAGGCTACTCACTGGGAAATCTGGAAATCTTAAAACCATAAATGCGGCAGTCTTCATCGAATTCGTGTAGATTTCAGAGATTTCTTTGAGTTTGCCTGGAGTGCCGAGGTTTCCAAAACTTCTAAGATCTCTTATTTAAATATTGCAAACTAAAATACTTTTTTTATTTATCAAAAGATATGTATTTTCGTTGTCTTGTTTTTCTAATTTAAAAAAAAATCAAAATCAGTTTTGTATCTGGCGTAGTTTCGTGAGAGAGTTGAGTCATTACACTTTTTAATTTGATTTTTTGCGGCGAAAACCATAAGTATTGGCTGTAGAAAGCTGACTAATGAATTTTACCTGTATTTACAGACTACAAACTAGTGCGCAAAAGGAAATTTTTAATTATAAAATTCCTTCAAATGTTATCGCGTTGTCAGAAAATAGACAGACCGACAATAAGCATCATACAATAAGTTTCAAACACATTTGAAAATCAATTTTGTAACAAGTATTGTATTTCCATATTATATTTGAAAATTTAATTGTTCATTGTACATATAAAAGAGCTTAGTTGGTTTTTGCCAGCTTCATTTGTTGCAGATAACAATTATAACTTCATATTTATTGTTTATCCTTGATGCGGCTTATAGTGTTTCTAAACATATTATCTACAATAAATATTGTACACTTCGTGAGAGTTTCATTAAAATAGAAGTTTTACAGAAGTAAAACTTATCAATAAATAATTTATATACTTCTAAAATAATAACTGGCAATAACTATATAAAAATCTTCTTAGTACTAAGAGAATGAGAATTTAATTAATAATTACATATTTCAAGTAAGTACACAGTAAACCCCAGGAATAAATTTTATCTTTCAAAAAGATAAAAACGTTGCATCACATTTATCTAACGAAAAATAAAATTTATCTGAAAAAAAGATAAAGTTCATCTGACCTAAATATTTTTTTCACATAGGTTATATGTCAGACAAAAGTAAGCGACTGACTGAAGATGTCTGAGTAAGTACCCTCAGCCAACTTCAGTCTCTTACTTTTGTTGAACAAATCTTCAGTTTTCTATCGACTCTGATATAGACTTCAAAAATTGTAAACAAACACTATTTGGTATAAACTAACGAAAGTGCAGACTGTGTATTCAGTAAGTATAGGTGAGTGATTTTTGGGTTTAAAATTAGTGAAATAAAGTAAGAAGATTTAAAATTGAATACCGCGAGGATTTTGAAATTTGTGAAGGACATTTTTCCTGTGAAAATGGACGCAGCCGTCTGACATATAACCTATGTCAAAAGAACATTTACGTCAGATAAACTTTATCTTTTTTTTATAAATTTTATCTTTTTTCAGATAAATTTTAACTTTCGTTAGATAAACGTGATGCAAAGTTTTTATTTTTTTGAAAGACAAAATTTATTCCTGGGGTTTACTGTGTAAAACAAATTACACTTACATTCTTCTTTCAAAATTACATACTTCACTTTGAGGTTATGCCTTGTCTTTCTAATCATAAAAGAATGGTAAAGGATATGAACAAGGAAATATAAAACGGGGAACATCAATTAACTTATTTTTAATAAACAATTATAAATTCGAGTGTGCGAAAAGAGTTGCTTATATACTCCTTCGAAATTATATACTTCACTTTGAGGCTATGCCTCGTGCATGTCTCAAGAAAATAAGAAATATAATTATACAAAGTCGGCTGTCGTACAATGTAAAATATATAATTTAGAAGGAGAATATCAGTATAACTTTTTTTACATACTTGAAATATGTAATTGTTTATTAAAAATGAGTTATTTGGTATTTTATATTTTATCTTTCCTTACACATTTACTTTATTATTTATTCTTTTATTACCAAGAAGATTTTAATATTGTTTTATTTGTGGAAGGTATTGATAGTTATTATTTTAGAAGTTTATAAATTATTGGAAGTTTAACTTGTGTAAAACAAAATTTATTGTAGAGAATATTTTTAGAAACACAATAAGCCGCGTCAATGATGAATAATAAAAATGGCAAGCACCAACTATAAGCACTTGTATATGTACAATGAACAATTAAATTTTTACTAATATGGAAATACAATACTTACTACAAAATGGATTTTCAAATGTGTTTAAAACTTATTGTATGATTCTTTAAAGCCAAACTTAATTTCTGAAGAGGATTTGGAAAAAAAATTTCTTCTGAATCACGTTCAATGACGTTTTAAGTTGAAAAGTAAATTTCGGAGTTGTTTTAAAAAGAATTCACTAAAGATTCTTGAGAGAACCAATGTATCTTTAAATCGAGTTTAAATGTAATTTTCATTTTATTCAGCGATAAGGAATATTAAAGTAGTTTTCAAAAAATTACTTCAAATTAAAACAATATAGCATTAAAATATAATATAAAATTAAAACAATATAACATGCACGTCACAAGAAAATAAGAAATGTACTAAGTCGAATGCCGTACTCGATGCTGTTGTTCAGCAGACCGCGCCCACTGCCGTGCAACCAATCAAAGCTATCTGACGGATACCAACCTAGCGTCCGGCGAATGAAAAATCATGGAATATATTTATCAGATAAAACTTTCATAATCAGTCTATTTTTAAGATTATTTTTTATAAGAAGTTTATTTATAGTATCCAGTTTGGTAACTTGTTTAATTTTAGATATGTAATTGAAGTTACGAACGTTCATATGAACGAAATTAAAAAAAAAAAAATTCAAATTTTTTTTTGCTCTGATCAATTAGAAGGGCAAAAATAATATTATGTCGAAAAGAATTTTCGAATACATTTTTTTAAGGTGTAACCTACCCTTACACATCACTAATTATTCAGACCTGCCTAATACAAGTTTGATTGTCGATATTCGAAAATCTAAAAACGTCAAAAAACCTCTTTTTTATCTTACGAATTATAGAGTGGGTGAGAATGTTCGGCAAGCCTCCTAAAAATCAGCCTTACTATATCCACACCTAAAATGTTAAAAATGACAAGTTTGATTGTCGATATTTCAACATATAAAAACATCAAAAATCCTCTTTTTTATCTCACGAATTATAGAGTGGGTGAGAATTTTTTGCAAGAGCCCAAAAAAATACCCTTACTATACCCACACCTAAAATGTTAAAAATGACAAGTTCGATTGTCGATATTTGAAAATACAAAACCTGCAAAAATCCTCTTTTTTTATCTCACGAATCAAAAAGTGGGTGAGAATGTTCGGCAAGACCCCTAAAACACACTGTTACTATATCCACACCTAAAATGTTAAAAATGACCAATTTGATTGTCGATATTTGAAAATATAAAAACGTCAAAAATCCTCTTTTTTATATCACGAATTTTTCAAGTAGATATTTTCACATATTTAGCATCATTTAACATCATTAAAGATAAAGAGGAAAAAGTGTATTTTTTTTTTTTTTTGACTTTCACAGGAGTTCGGTTTTCTCTTAAGGCCATGTGATGAGTGGGTCACGTGACCAGATTCCTGCCTTACCGCCACTTTTCTTATTTCCGAACTTATATTCACACGAAACGCCACATTGAGTTGAAAATTTAGGATACTAATCAAGAAGCACTAACAATGGTGGGTCTGGTCCTAAATTTGTATAATTATGAAAAAAGTTTTTTGTTGTAAATAATTTTTTTTTGCTTTTTCATGATTATTAAAGTTTAGGACCAGACCTACCTTTTCTAGTGCTTCTTATTTATTATCCCAAATTTTCAACTCGATGTGGCGCTTCGTGTAAAAATAATTTGGGAAATAAGAAAGGTTGCGGTAAGGTAGGAATCTGGTCACGTGACCCACTCGTCACATGGCCTTGAAGTACAAAATATGGAGCGAAAAACCAAAAAAAATTATAAATTATATACTATTGGCTATAGAACTAAGTAGTGTTTTTTTAAATCAAATTTTGTAGAAATAGTGCACTTTTGAAAAAATGAATCGATTTTTTGTCAAAAAAAGCAGTAAATTGTTTATAAAAAAAGTTGACATTAAATAAAGAAACCGGTACGTATTTCCATAGAGAATCTTTAGTTTTACAAGCAATTAAATCCTTGAAAATGTTTTGATTTCTAATCTGCGATACCTACACCATATATAGGCCCAATTGAATATTTTTGTATGATCCTAAAGTATTGTTTAGGCAAAAACAAAAAAAAATAGATTTTTCCAAAATCCTAGAGTTGTTTTGAACCCTTAAATTGAAAATGGCATATTTAATCACCGTCCAAATTTGAAATTTTTCTCTTCATTTTTTCAGAACCTAATGACATTTTCCAATCAAACTTTTCACGCTTTTATTCAGCACTGATGCATCTCGGGAACAAATTTTCTTACCCATAATTCAAGGAGGTTTCTGGCCTCTCGTGTGCCAACTTATGTCTATAACATTCCATCCTCTTATATATCTCGTGATGGTCACAAATTTGCAATATATCGTAATTAAATTAGATTCTGATTAAATAAAACATCTTTTTCCATGTTTTCCAATCGCGTTTGATGAAACTTTTCTTTCTTTACATTTCTCTTTTACACTGTATAAGAGAGTGGTTCAATTGCACGGAGAAAAAGATATCGCACAATGATATCGCAAAACCTCTATATTGCAAGAAAGCGCAATATGATAACGTACAATCAGGTCCCGAAGCTTTGTACGATATTGCACGAATATCACAGACAAAAATGAAGTTAAATTTTGTTGCTGTTGTCTGCTACAGCGTCCTTAGCAGCAATGGGAAAAAGGCAGAGTATGAGTCAGTTCCAGCTATAAATCGGGACTCTAGATTTAAAACAATCACAGAGAAAATTAAAAATTTGCTGCAGGTAAAACCTGCAACTGTTAATGATTAAACATATTTTGGCGAAAGTTTCACTGAGGTTAGGAAAAGAAGTCTGAACTCTCGTCAATTGCGTCGCGCTGAAGTGAACAACTTTCGGTAAAACATGTAGAATCAACAAAAGAAAACACACAAAAAATTTGTTCTTACTGATATATTTCCTCCGAAATAAATCACATTATTGTAGACGAATTAGAACTTATTTAATACCATTTAGCAAAAGCGCAAAATGTAACTGTCTTATGGGAATTCCCATTTCTTACGTTATAGATTGCACAATTATGCGGTTTATAATTTAAAAACTTGCAATGTACGATATCATGATTCTGCGATACTATAATGCGATAATGACCATATATAGCGGAGGAATTACGATATATATTGTAATTTATGCGATATAGTTTTCTCAGTGTGATGAGGTCAGTTTAAAAAAGTGGGTCTTCCTTCAATAACCAATGAGAAGGGTCTTTCATATTTTAGGACGTCGTTTAGGACATTCAGTTGCCACTTTTTTCCCTTCTACCCCTTTTCCCATTCAACACTCCTGGGAGACAGTTCATTCAACCGGAAGTTGCGCTTATCGCATTATACGTTCGCTCGTCGGCTTCATGTATATTAGTTGGCTGGTCGTATGCAGTCACATGACGCGTGACACACCCTCCCATTGAGACGCCTCTTCCTCCTCTGCTATTTACCTTGGTGTCTGCTCATCATGTCTTCTTTTCTTTCACTTCTGACTTTTGTCTTTGTTAGATGTCTCCCCGATTCAGGTTTCCCGGTCAGATGTTTACTTGTTTTTATTTACATTCCTTTCTGTTTACTAAGGGAAACTTATATGGCTTCTGTTTTTGTATTCTTTTCACTGTGTCCACTATTTAAATCCAAAACACAATAGATGAGAAATTTGAATTTCGCGCGCAAAGTCCTTGAGCGCTCTGATCAATAATAATAAAAAAAGATAAGTTTCCAAGAAGCTCAGATTGTTTTGTGCCTGCATATTTATATTTCCTAAAAATTACACTGAATTTCATCTTCAAGGTCAAAAGTATAAATTGGTACTAACCCCTACATAAGGTATGTCACAGTGTTTGGCAAATTTTCTACTCCCTCCTTCAAAAGTGTGCGCCTAGTTTTTAAATTATGGATTTTGTAGTAATATTCGTTTATTCAATAAAGTCAATAAAATAAAAATATACGCCTCACGGGTACGTCTTATGTGAGTTTGACAACAGCACTATTTGACAAGAGAACTATTCGGTAGCCAGAAATTACACGGGAAATATTATTTGATATCCATTACCCGTGCAGAAATTTTGGTGGGGCGCCGGTCGGTCCCCCCTCCAAATTTGGCCCCGATAGGGTAATCTGTCTAGCGCGAGACCGTAAATAAAACGCCCAACAAAGCCCAGATCTGGGCATCCAAAATCGGGGCCACATATGGCCCCTTTAATTTTTAATTTTTATAATTATTAAAATTCAAAAAGTTTTCAATATTCTACATTATTGAACTGTTTTTATTTCTTGAATTTATGGTTAAGAGTTTTTATTTTGCAATGTATGACATTCGACCTTGATAATATAAAGATCTGACGAATCGTTTGAAAATATTCCAAGAACAGATCAAAATTTTTAGATCTTTTAAAAATAAATATTGTTATAATTTTATCATTTTTATAATTTTTCATACAATTTAAGTCGAACTGCTACAAATTTCGTACACAGAAAAAACTGGGGGTTCACTAAAGTTGCGGCTCAAATAAAAGTTGGTATCATTTGGAACTTGAGCTCCAATAGATACCTGTAGAGAGCCAAAAGGGTTCGTTTAGAGCGCTTTTAAACAGAATATAGACTAAACGCTTGCAAAGTAGGGCTGGTAAGTTAGGAATCGATTTACAGTTATCGACAACTTTGCTACATAACCTGAAAATGATATTCATGAAGTCATTACATCTATTTTAATTGCGGTCTGACGTTTTAATTTAATTATCTTCATTAAGTTATGCCTATAATAGTTCGATTACATGTGTGCTTTAGGGTAAATATTATGTTATTAATTAAACATAATATCCAAGTGGACAAGGAGAAAAATAGGTTCTTTAGAAATGGGCTCAATTACAATTGAGATCCTTTAGAACCAACCCCAAGTGTGGTATCGTTTAGAGCTCATTTATCGTTTTGGGTTCCTTTTCAGCAAGTGCGGTTCATTTTTGTTGCAGCTTCTTCGGAACCAAAAATGGGTTTCAATGGAAACTTCAGTTTTTTTCTGTGCAGTATTTCTGTAATTTTTCATATTTATCGTATATATTCTCGAAAACTATCAGTCCTAGGGTATAAATCCATTCGACATAAAATGTGTCTTATTGAAACATCTACAACTTTTATTCAGAACTTTTTCGTGCATTTTTGTTATTGACTGAAATAAACGGAATAACATGAAATTTGTATAGTTTTTTGGGAGTTTTACATTGAAAATCAAATTTGTGGGTATTTTCGCTATCATATTCGTGATCAGCGTGTCAAAATACACAGGTATACAAAGTTTCGAAATAATCGGGGGAAAGCGCTTTTCGGAACTTTATCCTAGTATTCATTGCGGATATAAGAAATCTCACTAACACACTGAAAGAAATGAATTGCTGGTACAATCATATTGCGCGTTAGATCAGCCATCGATATGTCTATTCCAGCCATACAGATTGCTGATCTAACCCGCAATATAACTGTATCAGCAATTCATTTCTTTCAGTGCAATTCTGTGTTTCCGAACTCGCAATGTACTTTTTGCTTTTGATATTTGAAATTCGATGCAAACAAAACAACATCACGACAATAACAGCAAACTTGACTTAATCTTTTCTAACCTAACCAGACCCGCCGTGGTTCCGACGCGAGCCATACCATCTGCCCCCTTGCGGCCACATGTGGAAAATCCGATCGGGTCCAGATCGGAACTTGGGAATAAGTTGGGCAATTTCTGCACGGGTAGTTCAAAATTACTGACACTATCATCACCACACAATATAGGCGTAATTTTCTTGTGAATTAAATATTTCCTTAATTATTCGTAATAATTGATAAAAATCTTTCAAATTGTCCTCAATCGATGCAAAATTGGATCACTTTTTAAACTATGAATTCAAAAATGTTCCACACATTTATTAGAAAACAGTACTAACATATTTGACGATTGAAAAAGTAGATGTCATTATGTGGTCACTCCAGGTGGACAATTTAATATTGTTTTTTTCGGTTACTTGGATGAATAGGAAAAATTATGTGACGAATTATTAAGAAAGTTCTGATCATAAACCTAAAATTGTTTATACAGGTGACTTTTTTCTCAAGGAGATTATTCGTATATATTAAGGTATATAGAGGTTTGTTTTAATTTAAAAAATTATTTTTGTTCTTTGAAATATTGAATATTTGAGGAACTCATTGTTTATCTTCATATGTAAGTTCCAAATTTCATATATATGCCAATTAAATAGTTGAAAAATCATTTCACATCTTTTTTTCAACAGTCATTTAAATCGTCAAGATAAAAAAATTTTGTAGACTGTTGACCTTGAATATGAACATAAAGATTTAATTGAAACGAAAAGTATGAAATAATAAGCAAAAACAAAGAATTATGTACTGAATGGAATAAAAGCTTAAAATATTGTGTGAATCTTTCCAATGGTTCTCAAGTTAATTAAGGTTCCGCGTGAGGTATTGTTGAGACATAAAGAATTAATTGAGTTAATTCTTGAGCTCCTACAACGCAACATCTCAGCAGGGCACCAGCATCTCGACGAGTACGATGATCACATAAGAATTTAGCATCCAAGATTTCCCTATTAGTAAATTAAAAGGTAAATTACGTGAAAGAAGGTCAGTAGCTGCTATATATTATATACTGAGAAAGTAAACATTTTTATTTTGTAAAGAGATATATTGTTAAGAACTAGGCTTTTTGAAATTGTGATAAAAATTTTTATGTTTATTAAAAATGTGTTATTGAAAACCGTTAGAAGTTAGCTGTTTGGATATTTGACGACCCGTGTGCAAAAACTTTCATGTCGCTCCTTCACTATTTTTTTATCCTCAAATTGCCATAATAATGCATTTGTATACTTATACACATATGGTGCATTCCACACAATATTTGCCACCACAATTTTTTTCACGTAAAATATTTTTTTTCTTGTTTAACACTCAAAAAAATTCGATACTTTTTTTTTATTTCAATATGACACGCAAAGTTTTCGAGAACATTAAAAAAATTTTATGTTCATAAAAAAGTACCTTTTTTCAATGACTTATACTGCAATATTAAACAAAGGTATGAAAATTCATACGAAGGATAAAATGTTGGCCTTTTCCTCACCTTTCGAATAAATTATACTAAAATCTACTTCAATTATTTATTTAATATAAATATAAATAGTAAAAATTCACTTTCGACCCTGTGAATTTTTGAATGGCAATAAATATTGAATATGTTAAATTAACAACATAAAAGTATACGATTGTGCAAGTGAAAGGTTGTGTTTTACTTATCGCGTAGGCAGTCGAGTCCCAGTCCGAGCGAGTCGCGTTGCGGCACACTTCGCGGGCGCGAGCCGCTATTCAAACATTCATTGCTTCAAAAGTGTTTGACTACCCCATACCAAATTTTTACCAGATCTCCCAATTAAAAAAAAAATCTATTTGCTTATAAATATTTCATTTATATTATTAAATAAATAATACAGTATAAGCAATTAAAAAAGATACTTTTTTATGAAAATAAATATTTTTTGTTCATTTTCTCGAAAACTTTGCTTGTCATATTCAAATAAAAAATACGTATTGAATATTTTTAAGTGTTAAACAAGAAAAAAAATATTTTAAGTGAAAAAAAAATTTGGTGGCTAATATTGTGTGCAATGCTCCATATATAAAACGTCCGCAATGAAATGGCCCACTTTTTCGCTTATATCAAAATCATTTCACCATATTTTAAGCCCCCCAGGGTTGAAAAACGAGTTGTTGGTGCACTTTTACGCATTTATAAAATGCATTGCAAAATTTTTTTCACTCTAGAGGGCAAGACCCCCCCCCCCCCTCCAGTTTCCATTTCCTAAAAAGGAAAGTCCGTAATTTTTTGTTTCGAAATTCGAATATTAACACGTGTCATCGAGCACTTCAAAATCATATTTAATTAACATGGGGGAATTTTGAATTTTCGTAAAATTGAACTCGTGTTCCAGGGATTCATCGAAATGTGCCAAGTTTTTTAGATATTTCAGAGGAGTGTCTACGAAATAAAACCATAGTAATAACTACAATTTTCAACCCACGGCCAACCTCCCCACACCGCCCCAAATATGACCCGAAAATAAAAAAAAAAAACATTTTTACGTATTATTGTTACTTTTTAGCAATTTCCGTCGTCTTTTTCATACAAATAATTACTAATAGACCATTTTAATATTTACCATGACTTTTTAAATAGTTTTCAATTGTTTAAACAAAGGTAAATTATTTAAATCATCATTAATTCCCACAACATTTTTTAAAATAATTTATTTTCTGATTGTAATGTAATATTTTGTCCTTGTTTCGAGTATTAATTTTTTCTAAAAACAATATGTAAATATTTAAAGAATTATTTATTGTTTATTTTAAAACTTCTAAAAATTGAGCCAGAGATGTCCATTTTTTTCAAATTTGTGTCCTATGCTTTTTTTTTGTTGAATAGTTACATGATTTTGATATATTTCTTCTAATTTTTTACATATTTCTATTTGTTTAAACAATTTTTATTTGCTCAAGCAGTTATTTTTAAATAACTAAAAAAATGAAATAAAATAGAAGACATACAATTAATTACGATTTTAAAAGCATTTTTGGAAAAGTAATTATTTAAACAAATTATATTTGTAAAAATATCAAAAAGTGGCAAATTTATTCGTTCTATACACTATACAGACAGAAAAATAATTGTATGTATTCCATTTTATTTCATTTTTTAAGTCGTCGAGAAACAATAGCTTTATCAAATAAAGAATGTTTAAACAAATAGGAATTTATTAAACATTAAAGGGGATGTATCAAAATTATGTAATTATTCAACAGAACGTGGCATAGGATACTAATTTAAAAAGAAAGTTGATATCTCTGGCTCAATTTTTAGCAATTTTGAAAATAGACAATAAATAATTATTTAAATGATTACATAATGTTTTTAGAAAAAGTTACTACTCCAAACAATGGCAAACAATTACATTTCAATCAGAAAATATGATTATTTTTTTTTATTTTTTGGGAATAAATAATTTTTTTAAAAATTACATTTGTTTAAACAATTGAAAATTGTTTAAAAAGTCATGGCAAATATTCAAATTGTCCAATAGTAATTATTTGTTTGAAAAAGACGACGGAGATTGCTAAAAAGTAACGATAATACGTGAAAATGTACTCTGTAAATATGAATCAGTGAAAAATGCACTCATTTAAATAGTAGTTAGACATTTTACTGATTAATTAGTGATTTCGTACTTCTTCACTAATCAGATCAGTAACACCAGAGTAAATCATGTGAAACATAACCCCTAAGTTTTAAAGTTAAGCGTTGTTGTTATTCTATTATTGAAGTAGCAAAAAGAATTCCTTAATTAAATATATTTTTTTATTTTCAAGCTGTAAGTACGCTGAATTACCTGCGAGAAAAATATATTCTAACTCGTATAAAAAGCTCTTACTTAAGGGACCGTTCATAAACTACGTTACCAATTTTGAACAATCTTGACCCCCCCCCCCGTTGTTAACTGTGTGCCCCCCCCCGCGGGCTAAAGTAACGTAGCCATTTGCTGAACATGGATTTTACGTTTATTCTGCGTTAGTTTGCGCTTCTGGCAAGTTCATTTGATACTATATGCATACGTGACCGTGTAGTTCGATAATGAATCAAGAAAAATGAAAATAAGAAAGTGATTCTCACCGGCCGGAATGGACTTGTTCGTTTTGATGGTTTTGATCATCCATTCACCGAGGACAACGACATATTAACACAGTCCAAAAACGCAGATAAAAATACCGTATCTTTATAGGGCCATCTGTCCGAAAATTCAATAACTTCGTTTAAATTTCTCATCGGGGAACGTGCTAATAAAACGCTATCTTGGCTCATAACGTCAAGATAACGTTTGGTAACGTTACATCCACACTGCCCCCCCCTCTCCCTGTTACTGACCTAGGTTTCGGCGTAACCCCCCCCCCCCTAAAGTGGTAACATACTTTATGAACGGTCCCTAACCGGTGCCTACAGGACAGTCCAATCTTGAAAGTAAAGTAATATGTAATGTTATTTGTCATTTAAAACCCTCGAAACTTTTCACCTTTTTTAATATTAGATCATACTTATGGGATTTAAGTTTTTTTCTCTGATTATTTGATTGAATCTACTAAAATATTATTTTATTTTGATTTATAAATTGACATGGTGCAGTGCTGCCAACTCTCAATAGTGTTTGTTTTACTGAATGAATAAGTAACTTTTCACTGATTGTCAGTGACAGACTTCCATTTCTTTTCAATCAGTGACATTTCACTGATTCAGATTTAGGGAGTAGTTATTTGATTTTTGGGTCATATTTGGGGCGCTGCGGTGAGGGTGGGGGTGGATTAGAAATGAAAGTTATTAGTATGGTTTTATTTCGTCTTGCCCTGTAGCTCGAAAAGGGGTCTTCGGACCACCCTAGTGTACACTCTCAAAAATTCAAATTTTTCCGATCTAAGTCAAACTTGAGCAACATATTATGCTATTGGATAAGAATTCTTACACAAAACATGTCATTTAGATAAATCTTTATTGATAGACAGGGGGTGACATTTTTGGGAATTTCGTGGATATGGTCTATTTTGGCGACTTCTATCTCATCTAATGGCGATAAAAATAATGTTAATCAAATTTTTTGATTTTTTGGTCATTTCAAAAGAACAAAAATTTCACCTGCAATTGCATAGCTCATCGGCCCGCTATTTAAGTGTGATTATGAATCAGCTAAAGGTAGATATGCACATTTCGGGTTTTTCCCAGTACCGAAAAGTGTAAAGCTACAACTAGGACAATAAAAAATATGCGGCTGTCTGGCGCTCTAAAAAACTGTTTCTTTATACCTTGTTCGAAAGTAAATGCTTAACGCATTGTTTTCGGTGCAGAAAACCTAAGATTTACGCATCGGTAAAGATACACGCGCGCCCTCTTTAATAGTTTTCCTGCTAGCAGTAGCAACTCGCACAAACGCCATTTTCATTCGTATACTTGTGTATCGGTTGGTTGTCGTCCAAGTTTTTTAAACTGTAAATTTCTTGTTCCACATCCACTTTTATAATATCACTCTTTACTTTAATCGAGTTTTCTTGTGTTTACTTTTTTTTCGATTAATTTTTCTCTTATTTCGCGCCTGCCCCCGACCAGCAGCTCTCGTTCCGCTCGTACTGCAAAAGTTGGGCAGGCGTCAAAAGCGAGAGGGAGAGGGAGAGAGATATAAAAAGAGAGAGAGACAGAACAAACGTAAGAGCTTCACAACCCTCCGCGGAGGCGCTGCAGCGAGTAGGAAAGTAAAAACATGGCTGCGCTACGATATGCCTGCTACAAAACGTGGTTGCTCAGTTTTTAATAATTATAAAATGTACTTTCTACCAGATATAAAGAAAAATAGTATACACCACACGGGCATGAAATTAAAAGCCCAGCACTGTGCGCACAGTGCGGAAATTTTAATATCCTCCCTTTATACACTCAGAAAAATGGATTATACGAAGTAGATATTACCAGTTAAGGATAATACCCCGTAACAAAAAGTATTATATCGCGTATAATCTATAACGTTTTCCTAATATATGAAGATATTACCAAACATAATCTCGAGATGTTAAATTCTTATAATTTTCAGATATTCATTCGTAACATCTGGAGATTATAAAACATGCAGGCATACGCGCGCATCCATTTTGTCTCTGCGTCCTGCTCCGTGTGTTGTGTGTTTCGCAAACTATTTGTATATTATTCAGGAAATAATACAAAGTGTCACCAAAAATTCAACGACTAGAACCAGTATATATTTTCAAAAATCAATCAATATCAAGAGTAGATGAAATATTTTCGGTTTTCCTAGACATTTCAGTAAATAAAATAACCTCGAAATCGGTGACCAAATTTTTTTGCATTTGAGAATCAAAAAGAACACTGAATAAAGCATTATGTCAAACGGTACTTGCGTAATTGTTTAAAAAGTTTGAATTACTTATTCCCGTTTCAATTTTAATTTATTTTCCTCGTCACGCACAGAATAACACTAATAAGTTTTTTAGATTTTGTGAACTCTGGGAATTTTAATGTTTTAGGACGGTAGAGTTAATACCTTGGATTCGTTCGCAATACCCTAAGTATTATATTTTAGGATCTGGGATTATTGATTTTAATATTTTGGATTATATATTCTAATATCTTAGATTTAAGGCTTTAATATATTTATATTGTAAATTTAAGAATCGCCTGTTTCAATTTATAATCCAAGGTTTTATCCGGTAATATCTATTCTTTAATATCTTTATATTTTAGTTCCTATAATCTGGATCGCTGTTCAATAGTTAATAGTCCAAGATTATACCTGATAACATATTTTCAATTAACGGGTATAATTCATTTTTCTCAGTATAGTGTAATATACTATTACTGACTGCCCGTGTTCAATACGTGAAGAAATTTTAGTGGGGCACCAGTCGGGCCCCGATCGGGAAAAATGTGGGCCCGATAGGGTAATCAGTCCAGCGCCAGGCCGTAAATGAAACGCCCTACCCGACAGGGCCCAGATCTGGGAATCTGGGAACTGAAAGTTAACGTCTACTCTTCAAGTTGATTGATTTTTTTTAATATATACTTGTTCTAGTCGTTTAATTTTGGGCGAGACATTGTATTATTTCCTGAATAATACACACATAATTTGCGAAACACAGAACACGCGGAGCAGGACGCAGAGACAAAATGGATGCGTGCGTACGCCTGCATGTTTAATAATCTCCAGATGTTAAGAATGAATATCTGAAGATTATAAGAACTTAACATTTCGAGATTATGTTTGGTAATATCTTCATATATTAGGTAAAGATGATAGATTATACGCGATATAATACTTTTCGTTACCGGGTATTATTCTCAACTTGTAACATCCACTTCCTATAATCCATTTTTCTCAGTGTAAGATCTAATATCTTCTATTAAAAATACAAAATTGTAAAGGGCAATATCTGTTTATATTATAGGTATAAAATGTTTGATATTAACATACAATATCTAAGATATTAAAAAAGTGAATTTTTATCGGAGCAAGATCGCTGACGTGTGGCGTGGCGACAAAAGATTCTAGCCCCGCTTTGTCTGTATCTTGAGATTTCGTCGTGCTGCTTTTGGTTTTTCGGATATATATTGCACTATAAGTTTTGGTGGAAAACGGATTAAATGTTTTTGGATATGTCATAATTTTCTCAATAAAATGAGGACTCAGCTACAGGCATCTTTCATATTAGCCTTGAACAGTGTGTTATCTGTTCAACACCAAATTTGCTTAATTATTCAAAAAGGCGAATGCTTGAGTATTCTGATTTTAAAAACAGAGTACTGCGATATTAACATCCTTTTGCATTTTATAGGAAACGGCATGCTTTACAGGTAATTTTGGCACAATTAAAAAATATTTCTTGAATATCTTAGATTCTGCCCTTTAATATCTTGGATATTGTCAGTTAAAATCGACTTTTTAACATCTACGGATGCTCTACTTCAGTATCTATCTTTCTGTCCCATAGTTAAATTTCTAAGATATTACCTATTAATATCCAGATAGTCTGTGCTAACATATATTTTTCTCCGTGAACAAAATATAAAATTCTAAAAAAGCTGGAAAACATTTGTTTATTTACATAAATAGTAAATGCGCTCAAAATAACGACTATTCTAGCAGAATATTTCGATTAGCCCGCAATTAAAAGATGATAGCATTTTCAAATCTTTTTATTCAAATTATAGACTTTTTTATCAAAGTTTCTTATAGATGGGTAAAAGACTTGCAAATTATCCAAATAAAATGTTTAATTTTGATGAACATTAGAAAATTTATATACTTTTTAAAAATTTGAAAATTTTCAAAAAATAGAAAAATTTATTTTTTTCATAGATCCAAAAATTTCATTCAAAATTTTCACTAGATACCAAATAAATATTAAAACTATTCTAGCAGAATTTTTCGATTAGCCCAAAATTTAAAAAATTAGGACCTGTATAAACCAACTGTTAAGCGCGAAGCGCGATTATCGCAATGAGAATGTAATCGTCAAGGCCGTAGGTACTTTAAGAACCTTCTTTAATGTCAAATTTAAAAAAAAATGTTCAGCTTCACTTTATGATTGTAGTTTATGAGGGGTTTGAATTACAGTTTTTGATATAATTATATATACCAGGTGTATACATATGAAACCGGTATTGCCATTTAGCGGCCAGTAGGCACACTTGTAGGCACTGTCGGAACTTACCATTTGTGCTAA
>NC_046665.1:36139180-36154288 GCF_010883055.1 Belonocnema kinseyi
GGGAAAGGATTAAACAACCACAGCAGGGTCCTATTAGGATCAGAAAAAATTAAATGTGAACATTATTGTGCAATATAATAGTTTTTAACATAGAATGTAGACAATTTCGCATTGTGGTCTGTGCACAAATGTGGAGGGTAATGCAAAGACCGAGCGCAGAGCGCGAAATAAATATATTTTTGAGCACGAAGCGCGAGAACCAACAGTTTCGCGCCCTAGACACGCTCAAACTAACGAGCGAAGCGAGCCGCGCACGTAGCGCGCTATGAGAATGTGCCCGTGAAGCGGCCGGATTTTCTTGTTTGAAATTTAAAACTTTGTTAACTTAAATTTAAAAAATGGGTTTTACTTTCGTTACACACAAATATGTATATAATGTTTCATTAGACAAAGCTGAGCATTTTTAGAAAATAATATTCGATATTAAGTAAAAAAATGTGTGCTCAGTGCTCATTCAAAAATGTATCATTGAAAAGCGTTTGTGCCGAATTTTTGAAAAAAATCCCGTTACGTTACCGAAAAGAAACATAAATGCAGGGTTCGCAGTCTAAACCTGTTAACTGACATTTTTTCGAAATTGATTTCTACATTCTCATCATTTATGATAGAGAAAATATTAGAATTGTCGGAAATTTGACACCACACGTTTCTAGACCCCCTGAATCCGAGAATCAAGTTTTTACGATGGTGTCTGCCTTTCTGTCCAGCCGTCCGTCCGTAAATACGATAACTCTCGAAAAAATGAACGGATCAAATTGACCTTTGGTGCACTTTTTGTAGATCCTAAAAGAAAGGTCGACTTCGTTAACCAGCTATTTTTGATAAAAATTCAAAAAGTGAGCGCATTTTGAAAATTTTTTAGATAACTTTTTTTCTGAATTTAAAAATTCTATATGCGGATATTTATAGTATTAAAAAGGATGAACAATTCATCCTCAACACTTTTTTCGATAAAAAAAAATATTCTCAGAGTTGCATTTAAAAATTTTTTTAAACCAATCGAAAATTAAAATTTGTACCCAAACAACACGCGATATAGAAAAAAGTCAAGAGAAGAAAAACATTGCTTTTTGAAAATCCTGCGAGATTATCATAACAAATTTTTGAAAAAAAAAATCGATTTTTTGGTCAAACTATCCAGAACATGAAAAAAGATGAATTACAAAAATTGTGATACAAAAAAATCTACAAATTCGTTCATAATTACTTCTTGATTGGTCGGGTACGTGTTGTTTTATTTGTAAAAAATAACATGGAAAATAAAAAATATATAAAATTTGTGGAAACACGACCAAAGTTGCAAAAAAAAAGATTGAACAAAACCTGTTTACAAATGTCTGTCGAAAATCGAGCGCGCAGCACAAGTGTCACGGTGAGAACGTGTAGCTCAAAGCCAACAGAGCTTTGAGGAACTTAATCTTTGACTATACTTAATTAAATAGAAAATTCAGAATATGAAGATTCATAAAAATACTGCGATCTAAGAGATATATTTTTGATAAAGCTTTATTCAAGCATTCCAAATGGAAAGAATAAATATCAGAGCGCGATATAACTTATTATCGAGCACGAAGCACGAGACCTAGGCGCGCTCAAACTTGCTTGCCGCGGGTACAGCGCGCGACGAGAGTGTACCCACGAGGCGGGCAGATTTGTTTTGTATTTTCTGGCAGATTTTTTGTATTCAGTTAATATCCCGCAAACAAAACGGTAAAATTCCTTGAAGAATCACAAAAAAATTACAACAAATTATCATGGGAAATCTCGGGAACGACTGAAAACGAAGTTTCCACAATTTCCAGTAGATGGCGTCACATCACAGAGTCCCGTTTTGCCCCTGTCGTCATTTTGCCCCATGTTCCCCTATACGTAATTTCATATCGACCATAAGGGCCTTTTTCATGCGGACGACCACATATCATCTGATATTTAAACACTTCCTAAATTTCCCATAATACTGAAAAATAATAAAATTGGCACTTGGTATCAAGGTGTAAACTCGCTCATAGATATTTTAGTATACAATCTAGAAAACAATTGAAAGTTGCGAAGCGCCCAGTCTCAATTAGTTCGTACTAATTAATGTTTGGAAAAGCGTTACGGGAATCCGGAAAAGTAGGTTCTACTGATGCTTATCCGGTGTACAATTGCACGCGGGATGTTCACGGTTCTTTATTTTTTTTCTATGTTTCTTCTTTCGATCCACGATCGACCTGGGTCTATTGAAGACGAGAAGCTCGATGGCAGCGGCAGTGAGTGCAACTCCGTGGTACCGAAGAAGAGACGCCGTAGGAACGGTACCGATCACGAGAGATACGAGGACACCTCGGCCTTTGGCGAAGACCTTCCGACGTCTCCAAGGTCGTCCAGATCATCCAGATCATCAAGGTCGTCAAGGTCTTCCGGATCCTCAAGAGCGAGTTCTCTTCTCCAGTTTGAATCGCTCGAGAGGACCTGCGCCACTTTCTCGCCATCCTGCTACAGTTTCGACTCTCTCGAGTACGCCAATCGATCCAACGCTTCGAGGCTGGAGAACAACACATCGCCCGACAGCCTCGAACAGGACTACGAGAGGGTGGTGCCCAACGGCTTTCCGGGTCCACGGGGTGACAGTTTCCCACGGATCAGGCCTTATCGTAGCTTCGAGAGTCTCGACACCTGCCAAAAGGATCGAGACGTGGGACAGGAAATTGTGTCCAATGGATTCGCACCTCTTTTTTCTAAGAGGAACGACGATTTATCTAGGACACGCAGGAGCAACGGGAGGCAGAGGTATGTATCCTATCACTTTTCCGATATTTAGTCACTAGTCTAGTTGAATTAATAGCCGCTTATTTGGTAACACTGGGTCAACTAGGTTGCAACCCCAGTGCTGTATTTGCTGTAGATGCAGCCCAGGCCAGGCGCGAAGATTTGAATACATCAATTCAATTTTTATTTGTAACGTTCTAGAATTGACAAAAAGTGTTGGATGGTACACGTGTTTTACTAGTAAAGTTTGTCATTTCATTTTATAACAATTAACATTGATGACTTTAAATCGATTTTGCGCACTCGATTAAGTTCAAACAGTTTAAGTAATCTGGCACTCCTAATGCCATTCTAATTTCTTTTTGAGGATCTAAATCTGCATTTTTTTATATGGCAGTATCTTTAAAATACATTAAATTCAGTTTATTTTATATTTTATTACAATTGTGCGAATTACCTCAACTGTCTGAAAATTCAAAATTCCGACCTATCTAACTAATAAGGTTCTATCTCGGAAGATGCAGAACTCGATGTTTCAGCATCTCATATGGATAGTTTTAGGAACATTAGCGTTTTCAGTCAGATGTCAATTTTCCTTATGTATCTTCTGGAATAGAAATTCAATAGTTGGAAACCTCTATTTAGTTTTCAATCAAAATCTTTTAATGTCATGTCACATTTATCTGATTCCTACATTACAAACATTTTTTTAACAGTATGCTAATACCACACGAGGTGAGATATGGAACTGAAAATTTTGGAAAATACAAAAAGTGGACTAAGGAACTTTCATGTAATAATAATTGTGTACAATTACAAAAAAATTATTTGTTTGAAAACTTTTTTTTGTAAATGTAAAAAAAGATTAGTGCATAAACTTTCATTGGCCCCTTTTTTATTTTCGAAACGATTCAGCTCGATATCATTTCATGTGCAGTTTGCACGGTTAAAACAAATGTCCGTAAGGAAGGAATCGGCTACGTTTCATATGTACATAAATATAGATTTTTTATTTCTTTTAAGGGCATGTGACACAGCTAAATACCTATATTGCCGACCACAGTTTTTCAGTTCACTGAATGTTTTTCTGAACCTAAGAACTTTTTATGTAAGTAAAATATCGAGCTGAAACTTTGGGAAATGTATTAGAGTACAATAAAGTCTTTTTTCTGAACCTCAACATTTTTTTAACGTTCGAACTTTTTTTATACATAAAATATCGGTCTCAAACTTTGAGAAATGCAAGAGCCGAAAGAAAACTACGTTAAAGTACAAAGCTTAATAATAAAAGATGTAAAAAAATATATTTCAACAATCAATTCCAACGGCATCAGCCGATAACATTGTACACGAAAATACGAAACCTGGCGGCCACTAGACGAGGCTCTAGAGGGTTCGTATTTTCGTGTACTACGTTACCGGCTGATGCCGTTGGAATTGATTGTTGAAATATTTTTTTTTTACATCTTTTATTATTAAGCTTTGTACTTTAACGTAGTTTTCTTTCGGCTCTTGCATTTCTCAAAGTTTGAGACCGATATTGTATGTATAAAAAAAATTCGAACGTTCAAAAAATGTTGAGGTTTAGAAAAAAGATGAAATAATTGTCAGTGAAGTTCCTACCAAAATGCAGTACCTAAACGTACTTTATTTTACTCTAATACATTTCCCAAAGTTTCAGCTCGACATTTTATTTACAAAAAAAGTTCTTAGGTTCAAAAAACATTCAGGGAACTGAAAAACTGTGGTCGGTAATATAGGTATTTAGCTGTGTCACATGCCCTTAAGTCCTGCATTAGTGATGATGATGCTTGATTTCAATGTTAATTCTGCAAAATGTTTGTACAGCTATATTCAAAAATTGGAAACACTATATTATTAATTTTAGAGATGCATCGTTATTATTCTCACATACGTAGATAAGATTGGAAATGAAAACTTGAGCAGTGCTGAAAATAAACTTAACAAATTTCAAAGAGATAAGACTTTATTCAAAAAGGTAAAGGCAATTTGGCGTCTAATTGCAGCCCTGGTCACTGGGATATAGCTTAACTTGCCTCGGGCAACTCATTTTCAACATTTTACTAAATCCCAAAAAGTTCAGGTACATTTCTATTCACACATTATTCTTTATGCAAAGAAACTCATATTGATTTGAAATGATCTTTGTGTTTTACAGAATCATTTCAATTATCACAGAAATGTCAAAACTCGGTGAGTTGTTTTTAAACTGAAATCTAAACTGTTCAAGTAGTTTCAAAATTGCAATAAAGATCTGCAAGGTCCGTCAGTTCCAAATTAAAATCCAAATTGTTTAAAAAATCTTTTCAAAATCGGGTTTTTATACGTTTATCAGAATTTTGTCCTAACGCAATTGGGCTGAGAAATGGAAAGCTGAAAAAGTAAGTTTAAGTTTAACATTTTTTGCTTGCAGACAAATAAAATGATAGCCATATGTTTTTCTTAATGTATTCTGTTGATTCTTGTTTCGCCGGATTTTTTTGATTTCTTTTCTTTTTAACTTAAGAATAAAAAAAGTGCAAATCGGGCAGCAGGGTCTTATACACTTGAAGGAATGTCAGTACAGAACAAGATAACTAAAAATGGGCATTTTTCAGGAAAGCGAAAAAACATTCCGTAACATCTAAATCATCATTTTAAGATCATTTAAAAATAAATGTGGAATTTGACAATCTCCAAGCGACACTGACCACAAAATAAATCAGGCTTGCCTGTGGATTTCGATAAAAAATGTAATCTTCAGCTTGAAGAGAAGAGTAAAAATTACCTCCCGAAATGTTGAGTTTATGAATGAAGTTATAAAAAACTTTTGATCTAAAAAAGGTAGCCAACTAATTTTGTCACAAAAATAAAAACTTCCTCCAGAGTTGTGGGGAAGCTAAATAAGAATAACAAATGTTTGATACAAACAAATTATTCTGTGCGGAGAAAATAAAAATTTATTGTGACGATATCGCACTGAGAGAGACAATTTTTTCGGTGAAAGCATTATTAAAAAAAATGTGTGTCTTAAAAAGGATAATAGCGTCTAGAAATATCAATTCTGGAAGGGAGAAAAAAAATATTTTCGCGCTAAAATACCACGATAATATTTTCACAATTTAAATAATAATTTTTTGGTTATTAATATATGAAAAAATGAGATTTTGAAATATATTTTTATTATAACGTGTGTTTGATATTTGAAGAATTTTTTATGCTGTAAGGCATAAATACATTTGCGAAAAAAATTTGATTATCTAATTCTGTAATACCAGTAAGCCACCGTTCATTTATATTTCGAAAAGAAAAATATTTTTGGTTTCCTGTTGGGAAAATTGTACAATGTCTGAAAAATGGTTAGTTTTATCAGTTTTCAAATTTTCTGCAATATAAAAAAACCTAGTTTTTGTAGTGAGAAAGATTTGTATAAAGTCCACTGAATAAATTGTTTTGTTGCCTTCGGTTTCTGTTCCAAAATTGGTTCGATTTCTTAGTCACCTGTATATAAAATTACATATTTTCAACGAGCCTGGAATTACACCATTAAGCCATTTCCCTTTCGGGGTAGGCGTGACTCACTCGGCAGGGGAAAGGAGTAGTGTGTGGATGGGATAGAGATTTTTCAGAATAATTTTTTTAATAGTCAAATTCTAATATTTGGCCCTAATTTTTTTTTTTAATTAACATGACTAACCAAACTTTAAAAACGCGCAGAGGTACAAATATATTAAATTAACATTTTTCTAGAAGCTAGAATTGTAAAGTGCAAGATGATAAAGTGCCGATTTTTGCATTTCTAAGAAATTTAAGAATACATTTTGCAACTTCAAGAGGATTATTATTATTATTATTGTAAAAAAATTTACGCTATTCCTTTTTTTTTTAATTTAAAAGCCAAAAGTGTAATCCCGGTTCCTGTTGAGTGGAGCCGCAGAGCCGAAAGAAGAGGATTTGCTTTCAAGGAGATTCCACAATAGGATTTGAGAAACCGACGCAGACTTGACATAGCAGTAGCTTGGACGTGATACGCGTGCATGTATTTTCAACTGCTTATATTTCCATGAATCGTAAAATCGTAAAAATAAACAGTTGAAAATACATGCGCGCGCATCACGTCTAAGCTACTGCTATGGCAAGTCAATGCTACGTCGGTTTCTTAAATCCTATTGTGGACTATCCTTTAGTTTCGTAGCGATAATAATGGTCTAGCTGGATAACTGCGTCACGTTGCGCAGTATTACGTCAGGGCCTTGACTGTTTATATTCGGAAAACTCTGCTGTGAGTCAAAGGTCACAGCCAAAACAGTATTCTACTCGGGGTCCGACTGTAATTATACTTTCAAGAATTGCAATGTTATTATTGATGGTATTGCTGAAGAGAGGAAAGATTATTTTCCATAACAGAATTTTAAAACATACAAAAATGATTGACTGGAAAACTTGTATTTTGACCTTGAGCATAACGCCAATGTTAAAGTTAAATGCGTTTAATATAGAAAAAAACCGAGGGGCTATTCACTCACGAATTTAATCATTTTAATGATTAAAATCTTCTTAAATCTCGTATATATAACGCAAGATAGTAAGAAATAAAGAAAAATAAGATTAGATAAGCATCAGTAAGCTACAGAGTTTATTAGAATTAGAAATCAGATTTTAAGCAAGGAAATCCCTATTTAGCTTACTGAGTAGCACGGTACAGTGAGAATAACGACAAATAAGGGCGAATAAGAGGCAATAAGAAAAAGAATCTGGGAGAACTTGGAATCGTATGCGACGAGTTTCGCGCATACCGCCAGCGCAAAATCAGCTGAGCCGAAATAACCTCGAAAATTCAAAAAATATGTAGATTCTCCGAGATATTCTCAATTATAAAATTATCGATGACAAATCTGAAAAATGAATTTTGTCATTGGAAATTTTGACGATAAACAATAAATCGTAATTATAGATAAAAAATAATTCAAAATCTGTTTACAATAATTAACGAATATATAATTCCAAATGAAAAAAGGCGAATCATCGATGTGGAACGTAAGACAAAAAGTTAATTTACCATGAAATGAATTTATTTCAAGTTCTGTTCCAAAAATTAATGCCACATCACATAGGAAAAATTAGTAGAAAATGTATACTAAAAAAATGTAATCTCGAAAAAAATGTTCTTATCTAAACATGAAAAATTCTCAATTTTGAAAAAAAAAATTTATTGTGTTAAAATATGTATAATTACTTCAAAATACAAGAATCATCGAAAATGTAAACAAAGGAAGTAATTTTTAAGTAAATTCGAAAATAAGTTTCAAATTGATAGCCTTTTTGATTTAAGAAATTATATTTTAATAATTTTGCCTATGAAATTCCATGAAAATTATTTCTGAAATTGAACTTGAAACTAATTCAGTCAATCATGCTCTAGATTTTTTTTTTACGTTTTCAGTCGATGATTATCCTTCTTTCGAATAAGAATTACTTGTTTGTTAATTAACACAATTTAATTTGTACAAAACAATTAACGATTCATTATTGTTTGTCAGAATTTCCAATGACAAAATTGATTTTTTCAAAGTCGACATCGAAAATCTCATATTTGAGAATCTACATCATGTTTAAATTTGAAATTAATTCCTAATTGAGACATTGGTTAGATTGCAGAATAGGGGCGTCACCTTTCACCTCTGTTTTGTCTGCAAAAAAATTTTGTTTGGCAACAAACCATTAGAATCTTTAATTTCAATGATAAATGAAGCGATTTGATTAGGCAAAAATTGAAAATTATTGTTACTTTTGTTACTATGATGTCTCAAATATGGGCCTGTCACGACATATCGTAATGATCATATTTAACGAGGAGTTGGAAATGGGTAGTGATGTCACCAACATTATTTTTTTTATTAGTTGTAGAGGTGCCTTACCGCCCCCATGAAACGTTGGAAAAGGGTAGGGTTTTGACGAAATTATTTTTGTAACCTGTGAAAGAGGTGTTTCTGGTTGTTTGGATGTTTAAAAGCACCTAAACGGAGAGTTAAATATGATCATTCCGACATCGTTGTACCCATATTTAAGACATCATAGTAACAACAGTAACAATAATTTCAAACTTCTGCCTGGTCATATCCCTTCATTTATCGTTCAATTAAAGATTCTTAAAGTTTGTTGCCGAAAAAACTGGGTTTCCAGCCAAAAAACAGTTGACACCCCTATTCTGCAATTGCACCGAGACATTTTTAACTATAAAATGGAGAATTGATTTACTTTTTCAATTTAATTTTTCCACAATTGGTTATATAATTTTTAAATTGAAATAGCAGTTTTATTATTTAATTGACATTTAAAATAAAGTTCTTTTTATACTCAGCCTTTTCTAATAGTAAAATTGACTATTGTATGTTAGAATTGTGCAATAATTCTTGACATTTTTTAACGAAAAATTGACAATTCAGTAATAATTCACTTAATGTACTATTAATTAATTAAATTTTCAAATTTCTACATTTTTTAATTCATAAAAGTTTCGAGCATTTAAATGATTTCTAAGAGTAAAAGCTTAATCTCAAGTAGCGCGGATAACAATGAATAGCAAGAGCATTGTTTGCTCTTCTAAAAATAAGGCGAAATAAATAATAATAAGGCGGAATAAGACACATGTCTCTGCGCTAAGAGAAGAATAGCGCAAAAGAAAGGCACACAAGTTAAAATACCTTAAGTATCTTATCAGAGTCTTGATTTAGCAAACTATTACTAATTTAGACACTGAAATCATTTGAAATAATGAACTAGCTTACTGAATTTTTGAGATAAGTGAAATCATATTCGAGAGTGAATAGCCCCTCGGAAAAAACGTTACGTATTGGGGGAGGGTACGAAATTGTTAGGGAAAAGCATGACGTATTTTTTAACGTCTCCGTACCCAAATTTAAGAAATGCATTTTTTTTAATGGAAGATTATTTATTAAAAAAAAAAGATTCTTTACAATTAAATTTGCTGTATCTAATTTTCGAAAATAAATTATTTAATATCTAATATTATTATTTATTTAATATTTTATTAATGTTAAAGTTATTTATTGGTGATTACTTTTATTAGTATTTCAAATTTTTTTCATGGAATATAATCTTTTTTTTCTTCGGCAATACCATCAATAATAATATTGCGATGCTTGAAAGTATAACTAAATACATTTATGCCGAGACTAGCTTTTCCGCAGGACAAATACCTTAAGTATCAGACTAGGAGTACGTATTATGCGCTAATTAAAAGATAACCTAAACTGCAAAAAATCTCTGAGTGAATTTTCCCAAGCATTGTGTAGACACTACATTTCTCAAATTTTCCAGAATTTTTCAAAACATTGTTGTAAATGCGATCCAGTTTTCGTGTATATACAAAACAGAAGCTCGCAAGTAATTTCGCGAGACAGATCAGCGAACAGAAGGTCTCTTGTCTACTGACCTTAAACCTCGAACCGGTTAGAATGTTGGCACCGTCTATCGTCTAAACGTATCTATTGCCTCGTGACCTACACTTTTCTTGGTCTACAAGTGTCAAACTTGACCCTGAAGGTTGCGGTTTTCTTTCTGCAACTGTATCAATTGGCTCTATTAAGAATATCCCAAAAGTTATATAATTTTATTCCATTTAGATATTTTGTTTTACGAGAACTTTTTCCAAGTAAATCATTTTTGTAGAGCTTTAAATAAAAATTTATCGTGCAAATAATTAATTCATAAAAACCCTTTATTCTCAAGTTAAGTATCAACAGAAGTTAGATAGATTTCCGTGTCGTTTACCCGCATCTTGAATGCTTACATCGGATAAAGTATGCCGCATTCGCAGAAATTCGCATTCATGTCATGTCACTCTAGTTTAAAATTAACAAATATAAGTGCCCGTGGCTACGGGTTTCGACATTTTTGTACAAATAGCCAGATTTTTTCAGTTCATGTACACTTTCAAAATAAGCTTTCACCTTTACGTGTTTAAGGTAGATTTGATAAATATTAACATGTTTGGAACGCAACTTTCATACTTAAGAATACTGTGGGTTTACAATATTATTTAGAGTGTATTTACTTTCAACTTTGAATAAATCTTAAAAATAATTATGGATGAAATCCACAACTTTTCGGAAAATATTTCGAAAGTTAGAACGATGTGTTATTAGTTTTGTAAAGACTAAAAATAAGCTGTAGAAATGGTTGCAGTTTTCTATGCCTGAAGGATGGGAGTACCTAGAAGTATAGAAACCAACATTTTGATCGAAACTGGGTTAATTGTATATCAAAATCAAATATATGGTGGTAAAAGGAGTTTTTTTCGAAACTAGAAGTTCATACGCGCGCTTCGCGCGCGACCCGCTGATTTACTTACAATTATTTTATTTAAAAATTAATTTTAATATGATACCGCGATATTCATTTTTGCTTTAATAACTTTTATTATTTGTACACGGCTACCCTCTCAAGATGCAGAATGAATTATTGCGCAACACTAAACATTTTTTTCAAAGGTAAAAAAAATAATAATATGTTTAGAAAAAACATATGAAATGTCGGTGCATACCAATTTTCATAGAAATACATGGTGAATGATCTCGACTGGAGAAGAGTCCAAATGTCAAGCCATTTCGAGCGCCTCTAGCACTTGGATGCGTGACCCTCTACGATGTACGACTGGGTTGTGTTCTCGAATTTTGAAAACCCGGCCAAACTCGGAAGGTGGTTTTCTGCAGTTTCCCTTTCATCTGGCCAAATGTTTAGGCAACTGCGAGTAATTAGAATAAACTCGTTTGTAACCGCATTGTAATTAAATTGTACTAAAATTCATACAGACTATTATGAAATTACTGTGGAAGAAATTAATAAAAAGAAATAATTACTGAAACTAATGAAAGTTAAAGTTTTTCCATTATACAGTTTTAATTTCTTTTTTAATTCTTATTAAATATATAGTGCATACATTTTCTCATGAAAACTAATTTGTTTAAAATGTTCAAATAGTTAAAAATCTAAAAAAACAGATAAGTTCTGAATTTGTTTGTGGAATTTATTTTAATAATAAATCATTAGTGTAAATTTACAAAGTGTCATAGTAAAAAGTGATTGGAAATGCAATCTTTGTTGATTCCGTAAACAAACTAACCCTATTTTTCAAAAAATTCCCAAACTCTTAATTTGCCCATGAAAGTGGTTTAAATAGTAAATCATGAAAATTTGATTATTATAAATAATCAGAAAGACTTTCCTAGTCAAATTTGTAAAAAAAAACCGAACCTTTTCGATGAAAAATAGAAAAATTCTGAATTTTTTATGAAAGTTCTTTAAATAATTAATAATTATTATAAATTTAACAAACAACTTAGGAAAGATTCTTCGAAAAGATATTCTTAGTCAATTATGTTAAAAAATGTAACCTACTCGTAGAAAGAAAACCAAATTCTTAAATTTTAAATTGAAATTGTTTCAATAATTAATATTTCTTGTAATTTTAAAGAGCAACATAGAAAAGAGTCATCCTATAGACATTTTTAGTTGACTCCGTAAACAAATTCACTTGTAGAAAAAAGGTTAAACTCTTAATTTTACAATTAAAATTCTTTTAATAATTAATAGGCCTTGTAAATTTGCAAAGCAACATAGAAAGCAGTCATCGGAAGAAACCCTTAGTTGACTCCGAAAACACATTGACTCCTAAAAAAAGGCAGTTTTAGTTTTTTAATTGAAATTGTTTAAATAATTAATAGTTCTTGTAAATTTGAAAAGCAGCATAAAAAGAGTCATTGTATAGAAACTCTTACTTGAATTCGTAAAAAATTAACTCGTAGAAAAAAGGTCAAACTCTTATTTTTAAATTGAAATTCTTTAAATAATTAATAGATTATGTAAATTTGAATAGAAAAATAGAAAAGATTCATTGGATAGACATTCTTAGTTGTCTTCGAAAACAAATTGACTCGTAGGATAAAGGCCAAACTTTAAATTTTTTAATTAACATTGTTTAAGTAATTAATAGTTCTTGTAAATTAAAAAAGCAGCATAAAAAGAGTCATTGTGTAGATATTCTTACTTGACTTCATAGAAAAATTAATTCGTAGAAAAAGGTTAAACTCTTATTTTCGAATTAAAATTCTTTAAATAAATAATAGTTCTTGTAAATTTACAAAGCAAAATAGAAAAGTCACTCGATAGACATTCTTAGTTGACTCCGTCAAAAACTTGACTCGTATCAAAATGGTTAAACTCTTAGTTTTAAATTGAAATTCTTTAAATAAATAATAGTTCTTGTAAATTTACAAAGCAAAATAGAACAGAGTCTTCCGATAGACATTCTTAGTTAACTCCGTTAAAAAACTGACTCTTATCAAAACGGTGAAACTCTTAGTTTTTAAATTGAAATTATTTAAATGAATAATAGTTCTTGTAAATTTTCAAAGCAACATAGAAAAGAGTTATCGTATAGACATTCTTACTTGAATCCGTAAAAAAATTGACTTATATAAAAAAGGGCAAACTCCTAATTTTTTAATTAAAATTGTTTAAATAAGTAATAGTTCTTGTAAATTTACAAAGCAATATGGAAAAGAGTCATCGGATAGACACTCTTATTTGGACTCCGCAAACAAACTGGCTCTTCCAAAAAAGGTCACTTTTAGTTTTTTAATTAAGATTGTTTAAATAATTAATAGTTTATATTTCTTGTAAACCTACAAAGCAACATGATAAATTAAATGCATTCTTTAAAAAATAGCCATTTATGAAAATTGTTTAAATAATTACAATGTTTGAAGATTAAATAAATGTTTTAAAAAACATATATGAGCTCCACTCGAATTCGGCACGATCGCTAGGAATGTTTACATCCATTATGTAAACAGATCCCTCGAATGTGCTTTAATGCCTTAGAGCTAGCTTTGAATGAAATTCAAGTCACAATTGTACTTACAATTCAAACTCCAGACTCGACTTGTATCCCTAGCATTTACCGCCGCTTAACGGAGCACATCAGGGCTAGAGCGCACTTCGGTGGAAATGCCTTGGTTTCATAATACACAGCTCTGTTCATAACCTAAAAATGATTCTATATCGCATTTCGGTGCGCATGCATTGCCTTCATAATAGGTTCCGCTGATCACGATTCTGATCTCGATTCCAAAGAATAGGCGGCGCATTTAAATCCAACCAATAGGTGAAGAGATAATGTGGCTTCAGAATTCGAGATTATATCGCAACCTCTTTTTTTATGATAGGATGATAGCATATAATTTTTTTTAAGTGTCTAAGAAAATTATAATTAAAATTTATTTACAATATTCACATAGTAATATTTTTTCAAACTTTTAGCATTGATTTGAAAAAAATTATTTTCATTTGATGAAAAAACAATTTTGCATATTATTTTCGAATCTTTAGGATAAAGAATTCTGCCATACTGTGATATCGCGATTTTGAAAGTTTGATTTTTTCGAAAAAGAATAATTTTTTTGTATCAAACAATTTTGATATTCTCATTCAGCATCCCATATCTGGTGAGCAAGAAATTGAAATTTTAACTTTTAATCGCTCTCCTAAGCCGATTTTGAAAATCTACAAAATTTTAATATTAAAATTCTCCGTCGATTTTCTCGGAATTGTCAAACTTTTTTACATTAAACTTAATATAGGGAGCTTCCATAAAGGATGTTACAATTTTTTGGCGAATTTTTTAGCCCCTCCTCCCATTGTCACATTGTGTCTCTGCCACAGACTGTCCCCCCCCCCCCCCACCCCACTGTGACATCCTTAATGGAAGCTCCAATATACGCATTAAAAAATTGAATATCTCGGGAGTAAGTTTATATTTTTTAATTTAAACATTATATTTTTTGTCGCAATCCGCAGACAAACCTGCTTCAAGTTTATTACATTGTACCTTTGAGCCTCTCAACTTCCACAGCTATTTCTTTGAACCTGGATAACCTTTTAAATTAAAATTTTTTGGTCCCAATTCAGCAGTACTTCAGATCGACGTGGACTTTTGTTTTCACGTTAAATAATGATTAAGAACTTAAAGGGTACGGATCTGGACCCGGACCCTTTAGAATTTAACCCTTAAACGGCCAAAACGCCACTACCGGTACACTGCTTTTCAACGGCCAATAACTAAGACTATTCGACGCTAGAAAAAATTGAGACACATATATTTTTATTGCTTAAGATCTCCTCTTTCCGACGGTGTCAATGAAATTCCTCAAAAAATTTATTTATTATCCCAATATGCAGTTTAAACAAAAAAAAACGTGATTTTTCGTGCCTATTTTTTTTTGTGAACCATTTTCCAAAGCTTTTCGAGTCTGTAATTAACCTGGAATCTCACTA
>NC_046665.1:36154388-36174535 GCF_010883055.1 Belonocnema kinseyi
CATGGATTCTCAAAGTTTAGACATTTATTCCACCGGTTAGTGAGATTCCAGGTTAATTACGGACTCGAAAAGCTTTGGAAAATGGTTCACAAAAAAAAATAGGCACAAAAAATCACGTTTTTTTTTGTTTAAACTGCATTTTGGGATAATAAATACATTTTTTGAGGAATTTCATTGACACCGTCGGAAAGAGGAGATCTTAAGCAATAAAAATATATGTGTCTCAATTTTTTCTAGTGTCGAATAGTCTTAGTTATTGGCCGTTGAAAAGCAGTGTACTGGTAGTGGCGTTTTGGCCGTTTAAGGGTTAAACGGTTCGGTTCCGCACCCGGATCCTTAAGAAATTGGAGGTTACGGGTCCGGACCCGCAACCTTAAGAATATAAAAGGTTCGGGTCCTGACCCGCACCCTTGAGAAATTAAAGGGTATGGGTTCGGACCCTTAAGAATTTGAAAGGTTCAGATGCGGATCCGAACCCTTAAAAATTTAAAGGGTACAGGTTCGGACCCGTACCCTTAAGAATTTATAATGTCCGGGTTCGGACCTGTACCCGTAAAAAATTAAAGGGTACGGGTCCGGAGCCGGACCCTTAAGGTACCTTTTAAAGCTGGGTCCAACCTTAAAGGTTCCTAGCATTACATTTAAAAAATTTACAGATTTGTGGACGACCAAATGAGAGAGAATAAAGAGAAACACAAGTTTGGGATAAAAGAAACAATTCTCACGTTTGACTCTAATTTTGAAAATCTAATTAATTTAGTAGATTTACATAATAGTCATTGCGAGAGGGGTTTCGAGCCACAAATCAATAATTTGCGGTTGAAATAAAAAAATTTGATTAAAATTTTGAAAATTTTATTAATTAATAATAATTATTAATCAAATCGTGTTTGTAAATTTCTTAAATATATGTATTTCAAGGAACCTTTTATGTTGGACCCGATTTTAAAAGGTTCTTTAGGGGTTCGGGTCCGGACCCGTAACCTTAAGATCTTAAAGGGTACGGGTGCGGGCCCGTACGTTATAAAATTTAAAAGGTTCGGGTTCGGTACCGGACTCTTAAGAACTTAAAGGGTACAGTTCCGGACCCGAACCCTGTAAATTCTAAAAGGTCCGGGTTCGGCTCCGTACCCTTATGAAATTAAAGGGTACGGGTCCGGATCCGTACCTTTAAATTTCAAAAGGTCCAGGTTCAGACCCGAACCCTTAAGAAATTAAAGGGCCCAAGCTGGACCCGGACATTTAAGGAACCCTTTAAACTCGGGTCCAAGAAGAAAGGTTTCGATCCCGGATAGTTGTAAAAGTAATTATAATTGTTTATAACTATCTTCTCTTAGATAAGTGCTAAAAAGTTGCCGTTTTTCTAACTCTTAAACTTTTCGTCCACTTTTCACTAAGTGCGAGGTAATAAATAATGCAAGTTAACAAAAGTCCTTGTCTAAACAATTGTTTATTGTTTATAACTATTTTCAGAGTCATGCTAGAAAGTGGCTTTTTTCTGAAATGTTTCGTTTTTCTTTGATTTTTTAGGCCTAAACAAATAATAAGTGAACCTACACAAGAATCATTTTTAAATAGTATTTTACTTGTTTAAGTGAGTTATTTTTGCTCCTTTCCCGATGTTAAACAAAATTTAATTTAAACGAAAAAGCTATCTTGCACAAGTGATAAAAATAAAGAATGTAATTTACAACAAGAAGTTTATTGTAAGGAGTAAAAGACAAGTGTGGAAGTGTGGAATTGAAAGAGATTGTTTAAAACATGTTGCTTTCCAATGTTTAGGTATTATTTATTCATAACTAAAAAGGCAAAGCAAAGTTAAACATTTCAGAAGAAACTTCAACTTTCTAGCACTAAGAAAAGATAGTTATAAACAATAATAAATTGTTTAAGCAACTACTTTTATTAACCTGCCTAAATTGTTACACAACAACATTAAAAAGTGGACAAAAAGTTAAAATTTTCAGAAAAAAAACCGCAGCATTCTACCATTAAGCAAAGATAATATTATTAACAATAATAATGAATGTTTAAACAATTATATTTGTTAACTTAAATTAATTGTTACTTCACTCCAACTGAAAAGTGAACAAAAAGTTTAAAATTTAAGAAAAATCCGCAATTTATAGCATTATTCACAGTGGAATTTTTGTTTTAAATCGCGACTCTCTATCTTCATTGTAAGAGAAAAGGACTAAAAACAATTAATTGCTTAGAGAATTTATGTAAACATCTAATTATCAATATAAAGTAGCATTTTATGTACTATAAACAATTTGCACTGAAAAAAACTGCAAAAAGTAATAGTTAGCGCCAAAAATTAACAAAACTTATTTACTCGATTATTTACTCGATTCAGCTAATATTAACGATTCTCAATTTTTGATTCATTGTTTTGTTAACTCGAGAAAATTTCTGGGCAATATGCATGAATGTTCGAACAAAAATCTACATTGCATTTTTGGACCACCCTTATGTACATTGTGCAAATATACCAAGAAAAAATCGAATTTAAACTGCATTTTTAACAAATTTAATTTTTGCGTGGAAAACTCCTTTTCAAATCGAAAATTAAATGAAAAATGTGTTTAATTAGTTTTAATGACTTTTTGAATGTAGAATTTCTATTATTTTTCATTGCAATTTGCTTAAACCCCCAGGGAGCTATTTATAACCATTTCCACCGTTGTTTTGCGTAAAAAGTTTCCTTAAGAAAAAAAAACTTTTTCACGTTAAAATTGCCGAGAAGGCAAAGCACAGTTTTTTAGCTTCAGAAGATAAAAAGTTAATTTGAATTTTAGACTGTTCCCATAAAATAATCTTCAACCCCATTGTAAATAAATTAAATCTGCCAGTACCATTGACCCCAAAAATGTACAATCCGTAACAAAAAATCTTTTTTTTTCTTTTTTAACAGCAGGGGCCTTTGGTACGACGAGTACGACGACTACGAGGAAGACCAAGAGGACCTCGACGAAGACGAAAGCCTGGGTGTAACCCAGCAGTGTGACCTGGACCGTTTCGAAGACGACTTTCGAACGACTGTTTTTGGCGACTCCAGTGCGAACTACGCGACATCCCTCGACTGTCGCAACACAATCGATCTCCGCGAGATCGGTCTCGAGACCAAGCAAGACACTTTCCTTGGCTTCAAATCGGGCCAAACAACCAGGCTAAATATAACCACAAATATGGCCGCTGGACGTAACAATATGGTGGCTAGCCAGCATCATCAGCACAACCAACAGCAGCACCAGCACCAACCAGTGTGGAGCAAGAAGTCAAGTTTTAATTTTAGATTCACGGATAAATCCCAAAGCGCTCCCAGTCTGCCTTGCAGCGTCTCGGAGTCCGCTTACCACGACAGTCTCGGAAGATACTCACCCTTTGGTTCCTCCAAGACCACGGTCTTCGAAAATTACACCCGCGTCGCTAGTGTCCCCGTGGACCTCAATCTTTGTGGCAGCTCCACCAATGATGTCATAAAGTCCTGCCAAGAAGACGACATCGAAATGGCGGACGTGACTGTGATCCAGGAGGAAAGTTCCAGACCTATCCTCGAATCCCAAATAAAGAAGCTCGAAGAGACGATAAAGAAAAATGAATTTATAAAGAAAGATGACCCGCTAAGGAAAAATGACTCGATAATGAAAGATAACTCAGTAGAGAAAGCTGACTCGATAACAGAAAATGACTCTCCGAAAGCCTTGCAATCATCCGTTCGAACTCAAGATTCTCAATCCGTCGAAACGAAGCAGCTCCTCTTCAATGAAACTCCTAACTGCCAAGAAGAAGAGGATCTTCCCCTAGAAGATAAACCAGTGACCTCAACCGTGAAGACTCAAGACAGAATCGAGAACGTCCTCGAAATCGCCATGACCATGGAGAACGACGTCGACGCCGTAGTTGACGAGGCCATAAAGCAGTTCAAGCGCGAGGTCGAAGAAGCAACCGCCGCCGGGAACACGAGTGAAGTGATAGCCGCTATGGAAACTGTGCAAAGACTCACTTCTAGCAAACAGAGGCAACGCGTGAAAAACAATGCGAGTTACGAACTCGCCCAGCAGTACGAGGTCAACGAGAAGAATCTTCGACCTATGCCTTCCTGTCAGGAAGACGAAGAAGAGAATCGGTCTTCACTCAGAAGGTCTGCCTCTGGCAGAAGAGTCCTTAATAATGCGAGTTATGAACTAGCCCAGCAGTGCGACTTCATTAAAGCGGTCCAGACTAAACCCTTCCTTCGGATGGACGCTTGTGATGAAATTGAGGAATCGAGGGTTGCAGATTTAGTGCAGAAAATTGGTCAGAAGAAAAGGCATGAAGTAAACGAGGAGACAGACTCGTTGTTGGGGCAGATAAAAAAAAACTCGGATCTATTTTCAGTTTATGGAGAAGACGGTAATTATGGAGAGGAGATTAGATGTCGATTAGACGACGAGGTAGATTATCCCTGCTTGGAGAATAAACCTATTCAGTGTCCGGAGCAAGGTATAGTTGATGATGAGATGAGAGACGAAGAGATGCGAAAGGAAGTCATAAGAAAGAAGAGTTTCACTAGTGAGCACTACCCGGAGAAGACGAGGCAACAAGGTGAAGAAAATGGGGCTAGATCAGCAGTTGGTGATCAGAGAATGCTGGAGAGTGATCGAAGAACGGGAGATGGATCTGGAGAACGGTTGTGGAGGGTCGTAGTGGAGAAGCAATCGGTGGAGAAGCAATTGCAGAAAGAGAAGGGGGCTGAGGCGTCTGAGGAGGGTGATAGTGTCCACAGAGTCCATTACGTCGGTTCACTCCCACCAAAGGCGCTGGAGGCCCGGCGTGGTAGTGGCACAGGCAATCCAGCAGTGGCTGTAGGAGTTGATAGGAATCAAGTGAGGGTTTGGGACAACGACAACAAGGAGCACAAGAGGCCAGTGTTGAGCGAGATGTCGACGGTGGCGAAGCGTCTCGCCGGAGCTTCGACGGTCAAGGGCGATACAGTGACAGTAATGCCTGAGAGAAAGAAGGGTGGCCTCGGAGGATTCCTCCAAAGGTTCTCCAAGCTCAGATTCAGTGGTCGATCAAAAGTACCGCGTTCTGAGGTGCAGAAAAATAGTGAGCAAGTTCATCAAGTTCAACAAGTTCAGCAAGTGAGCCGTGTGAGGGCTGAAGAACCACAGAGGCGAAAACAGGAGCCGGATTATATTATTATTTCTCTACACCCCACAGAGGAAGAGAAGAGGGATGAGGAAATTAGAATGGAGCAGGAAGCTGCGGGGAGAATTCTGAAGAGACCGGCGGATGTTGAAAGAAGCACATCAAGTGTCAGGTAAAGATCCTATATCTTCTCTTGAGTCAGGTTATTGAGTATTTTAGGAATTTTCTTGGGATGACTAACAATCGTGAATCCTTCGACCGGATTTGTTTCCAGATGCTCTTGAAAGTTGCAATAGTGGACTTTGATGGCTTCACCGCTAATGCGGTAGGTTTGTTTTGTTTTGCGGTTTGCGTGGGGTTTTTGCTATCCACGCTTAGATTTATGTTTAGTGTAGAGTGTTTAAACTTTCGAAGGTAAAAGAAAACGAGAAAATTAGCTGCTTTTTCAGGATTTACTTTCCTGGTGGAGATATTTATTGTTTGCGTACCGTATAATCAGATTTACGATGCTGGGAACGGATGTAAACATAAGAAAAATTCTGAAGTTTCATGATACTGCCCAGTCTAGCTGCCAGTGCACTCATTTAGCGCAGTGAAGTTTTAAATTTTTAAAAAACTTCAAAAATAGTGAATAGCTTTTTTAGAGGTTAATGTATAAATTTCTCCACCAATAATATGTATGGAGAATTTGTTTTAACGACTGTTGTCTTTAGATTTAGATTCGGTAGGAAATTGAAAAATGTAGGTGTATTGCAAAACATTCGAATTGAACCGCTATTAATTGAAATGAATAAAAATTTCACTTCTTACAAGAAGAACGCTTTATCGGTAGTTTCAGTTCCGGTAAAACATTACCAGACATTACCTTTCTCAACACACTGATAGTTGTCCATCATTTGAAATTATTATTTCAAAATTATAAATACTTCAAATTTAAAGGACAAAGTTTAGTATGATAAAAAGATCATTTTAGTCGACTAATTCAAAAAAAGGTCGTACCTTGAATTCTTTTATTTACAATAATTAACAATATCGTATGCTAAACTTGACTTTATTTAATTTATTTTTTAAACTTTAAAAACTAAATATTTTCGTATAATGTTTATTTCATTCTCCTAATTTTGGCTTAGTCTTTTTAGATTAATAATTTATAGAAAATAAAGATTTGAATGTCGCAAAATAAAATGGATTTAGCTGTTCTTTGAATAAATTGATAGTGTGTTTAAGGCGTCATGTCTCTGTAGCGTCATAGTGCAGGTAGGCAGATCGTGCGTGGCAGAGGGGAAAGGGATAAAGAGAGGTAATAGTGAATAGCTGATGAATAGCACCTCAGACATGGATCAGAATAAGCCAGGTTTACCATAATGTTTCTAGTGACACATTCTAAGCCTAGAACCAGAACCAGAACCTATAGACCTTTCTTAGAATAGAGGTGTAGCTGAACAATTTCAAAATTCTTAATATATAGGTGACTTAGATCTTTAACAATAGTTGAGAATTCCTTGTACTTTATTGAAGTCTATAAAAAAGGAAATTGTCGCAAAATAGAGATTACAAAATCTTTACATTTTTTGGTTGATCTTAAAGGGACTTATTAGTCAATTTTATTTGAAATTATCTACAAATTCCAAAAAATGAACATGATGTAATCTCTGTTAATTCTTGCACATCAGTTATAATTTGTTTGTACGGAAATATTGTACAAGAAAGTAAAAAGATTGTTTTGAAATTATCTCATTATTTCCATTTACAAATTTGTACTGTAAAGTGGCCTATAAATTATTGTAAGCTATTTCAATTCCATTTTGACTGGTGATATTTGTAATTTTCGGCAGACAATACATATATTCAAGCGCTCAAATTTCACTTACTATGACATGCAAATTGCAATGACCTCAATTTGAAATTCTGTAACATTTTCTGATGTTAATTTAACAATTTTAAGCAATGCCTAGTTCTAAAAATGTTTAGCTCGACATGTTTTTAATACAGTTGTATGGTTCCAAATTACAATAGTTCCAGACTTAAATATTTAACCTTGGAATCCTCAATAGCTGAACAATTTTTTGAATATTGTAAATAATTAAAATTTTAATGCTGAATTTTTAATTGTGAACACCACAATTTCGAGTTTTTAACAATTTCAACTTTAAAATTGTTCAGTTTTAAACAAAGTTCAAAATCCTTCAATTTGTAATACTTTATAGTTTAAATCGTGCTTATTATAATATTTTCAATTTGAAATTTTTAAATTGTTAAATAGTTATACAATAATTCAATTTTGGCGCTTTACAATGTAAAATTCTTTGATTTTAAGGGTATAAAATACGCAGAATTAATTTTTTATGGAAAATTTGATAAATTCTCTTTCTAACATTTTATTTAATCACTTTAAATTATTTGATTATTACTTGAAGGTATATGTTCCGTACAATTGGGCGATTCTATGCTTATTAATGAGAATTTATGACACTTAAAAGTGCTTAATGTTGCTGACCTCCGATTTGAAATAAAATTCTCGTAGTTCTTTAGAGTTTAGATTATATTGATCTAATTCTTAACTGCTTAGAAATTGTATAACTTTGGCTATTATACTTGGAAATAGTGTCTAATTTTGATGTCCTTCTAATTTATCAACAGTAATTTTATTGTTAAATTTTAGTGATCATCCTGAGAATATTCAAATTGTATTTATTAATAATTCTAGGTCAAATTAATTCAACATTCTGTCAGTGAAGAGGTTTTTAAATCTTAATTAGATCGACCAGCGCTTAAAGTGTTTGAAATTCTAAAGAATTAATTATCTCACTCAACTATATATTAAAACGTATTGTCTTTAGAGAATTTACTAAACTAATAATTGACTTACCTAATAGCTGTAATAATGTAAGCAATTTTAAGTACATCAATTTCAGTTTCGCAGGGGTTCAGTTGATTGTTTGAATACCTACTTAGCAGAAAATATACATGATTAAGTCTTTAAGGAAACAGTATTAATAGTAGGTAATTAAGGCCAGTGCAGCAAGTTGAAAGCAAATATTCTGGCCAGGTCTGTTGACTTTCGGATATCTTTTCCGAATAACAATATTGTCTCCTTCGTAATTGCTTCCAGAGTCAACGAACAGCGGCTGTCAGTTGTGCGTGTACTATTGTACAACGTACGCCCACAAGTTAGTAGTGAGTTGTGGATTCTCAATTAAGTGTTACATTCCATTTTAATGCATTTAATCGCACTTCTCTGGATTCTTTTTCCCCTACTTCCACTTCTTTATATTCCTCCCAATTCAGCTTCGTTTTCTTATTTTCGATTTGTTTTACTTTATCAGCGCTGGTAGCACCACATGAAAAATCTTACTTTTGTTATATCTCCAATGAAGCAGATTTTTTAAGCTCAGATAAAGATTTAGACCTAGTTTGTTTGCAAAATAGACCATCTTTCTCAAGACAAAACTTTTTTAAGTCAGGAAGCTACTCGAAATTTGTGTGGCTGGAGTCCTGCGTCGAAGTTATGAGGTCGCTGTATTAACATAGAAAAAGTGCGATTTGCATGAAACTTGGTATAATAATTTTTATAATTTTAAACTTTAATTAAATAATCATTCTGACAAAGAAAAGTTTTTAAAATGAAAATGTAACACGTCAATATTTAAAGGATTTATATTACCTCAAACCGTTTAAATTTCAAACGTTTACCTAATCTAAAAGTGTTCAAAATTATAAGCCGTAAAACTAAAAATACTTCAAAATTAGAATCCAATTTTTAAGATACGAAATGTTTAGATTCAAAATTGGTTGAATTGTTAAGTTTGAACTAATAGTTTTTTGTTCAAAAATATTAAAAAAATTTCATATACGGGCGTCCGTATGAAAAGGCTTCCATGGTCGGTATGGAGTTAAGTATATGGTCTTATACGTAGATGGATAAATTTCCGGCATTTTAAGCCATAACAAGCGGATTTTGCTTTTCCGCATTGTTCGACAGGATGACCAGAATGACTGGTTTCGTTGGTCTTATTTTCATCTGTCATTAAATTTATCCAAGCCAGGTTGGTGTCATGAACAACATGAATATCGAAGCGCACAAGGCAGTGCAAAGCGTTATTCTGTTTCTGTTATTCTCCGCATGCGCACCATTTTCGAATTGTTTTTGGTCCCATGACCCATAAACCTCTCTTGATAGGAGATACACAAAAAATATAAAGAAACTTCAAAATAAGTAAAATTAAAGTTACAAGTTACGGCAAAAATCATAACTAAGTTATGTAGCAAGTTACTTTTTTTTGTGCGTAAGTTACCGCAAGAGTTACATATAACATAACGTTTGAGTAACTTTATTACTTTTAAGAAGTTACTACCCAAAACTAGATGTGGATCACCAACATTTTAAAGTAATTTATAAAATGTTAAAGGTATTTGGTACACTTAAGGGACGTCCATAGTAAAATTTTAGTGTATTGAATAGATTGTAAACGTCAAAGATCATGGTCACTATCTTTTTTGTGATAGATTGTCATGGTGTAAAATTCCTCAATATGTGAATAGCAATTTCAAAACTTTCAATTTTATATTGTATAGTGATGAATCTTTTCGGGCGTGAGTAGTCAGTAGCGGGTACCAATATTTTGTGAATGTAAATGCAACGTTTTCCTTCTGTTTTGAATGAACTGCTACTATCACAACGAAACTTTTTTGAGTTACTTCCCAGCGCTCGCAGGGTCTTGATTTTTATTTCGTTTTATCTTAGTCTGTCGTCTCCATTAAAAGGGCACTTGGTCGCACGACTCCTCCAAACTATGCGAACCCTTATCTCGTCGATTTAAGCTTTGACCCTCTCCATATTTTTCTCTGTGTTTCTGTCCTGTAATCTTTTTAATTTGGTCACACGTAAGTTAAGCGTAATATTTGCAGTGCTACGGGTACCACTATTGACTATCACTGTGTGCGTCACTCACACGGCTAAAGAAAATAAGAACGTGTTGTTCCGTATAGTCGCATACCGTGGGGTGTCATCTCTCTTCTTATTCAGCACCCGTTTGTCGGCGATAGACGGCCCTGCACGAAAATATGAATCATCGGGTGTTGTAAATGTAGATTGTAGTTTAAGGGTCGCTCATGGCTAATACGAAAAGAGTTTTACTGAACGAGAATCCTCAGAAGCTCTGCTCATTGGCATTTTCGTTAATTTTGCTTGACTCCTCACAAAGATACCATTCATTGAAACATTACCGCGAGGAGATCACTCGAGAGAAAAAATATATTGGAGACGGCCAGTTACATTTTTCAGATAGAAGGGTCTTTATTTATTATATTTCGTATTTTAGTACAATTTTATGTCAAACGTTATCTAGAATATTGCAGAAATACTTGCTAAATTAATTTTACTTCAACTTTGTTAGTGCGGACTATTAGGTGCGACTAAAAATGAGAGTCCGGGATGAAAGAATCTTTAGCCAGTAACTTCTGCAATTATATATTATCCATATGCGGCAAACATAAAAGACAAATAATATGATATAAGCTAGTTATACAGAATTCATCTTTCCATTAGCAAAAGATCGTTGTACCACAAAGAATTTTTTTCTCCTTGGAAAACATAATTTTTAAGAATTAGTTTCTATTATCTAGAATATTGAATTCGATAAGCATTAATACATGATTCATCTTGTACCATGATAAGATCCTAAATAAATGCTTATAAAAATATTATCATAAAAAGAAAAAAGTTTCAGAATGCAAGGTCAGTCACGATTTCTGCCCTTCTAACTTGTGATCTTTGAAGTTCAGAATTTTCAAAAAAGACATACTTTTAAACATTTTTCTTCTTCTGATGAGAAACTGTAATATATACTTTTGACAGCATTTTAATTTGAAGAGTCTGAAGTTCTAATGAAGAAAGTCAGCAGACTTTGGATGTTATTTAGGCCCAGCGAATTTTATCCATGTTTATCAATTACATTTTTTCAAACACGAAGGGTTAATTTAATCTGTTTAGATACAATAAGTACTCTGTATAAGTCCATAAAGAAGTGCACAATTTTTATAGAGTAGATTAGAATAGACAGACAACGAAAATAAATTAGAATCAATGGAATTATGACTGCTAAGGTGTTCTTAATTGTACCTTTTAGAGTAGAAAAAACTACCTCGTAGAAATTCTTTTTCTACTGCGAATTTTTGTTATGGGCCTTAAAGTTACGTGAGGGTGACCACAATATTTTTTTCAAACTTTTTTCGCCTCCACTTACATTTGCATGAAATGCGGTATCCAGTCAAGCATTAAGGAATATTAATCGGGTACCAAATTTTTATAATTAAAAAAAAGCAAAAAAAAAATAAAAGTTATGAGGCTATCCTCACATGGCTTTAAGGCTAATGGAGCGGTTAAAAACAGAATTTCGAAATCTGTAGGGTCGCTCAAATCTCCACTTTAAAAAAAGATAACGTCTGTTAAAAAACTAGAGTGAAAAAATTGAAATTACCGCTATATATGACCAAATTCTAGGTACTATATACAATCACATGTGAGCTCTATCAGCTGGTAGCGGCAACGTTCCGCGGGTTGGCTGGCAGGTGTCCAGCGTGTGTCATACGGTCGCCGCCATCAGGTGATAGGGCTAACACACGATTGGTTATTATCTATAATTTGGTCATACAACGCGGTATACGCAAGGGACGGAAACATTCTTTTTTTATCGAAACCTAAAAGTACGTGTATCTTTTTTCATTGACTAAATATATTTATTTTTAATCTATAAAATTGTATGTTCTGAATTTCAATTATTTATGGCACAAAGTTAATCCCTGTTTTCTAATTTACTGTTCTTTGAACTCATATAAATCAATATTTGTTGAATTATGATACATTTAAGAAAGTACACAGATTCTTTTATATTTATAATAGTAATGAAGGTTTATAGTTATTAATTTATTTTAAAATTTGTTCAAATGTTTGAAAAAGTCATGCAAGCCAGGTGATAATATAAAAAATTTCAAAGCTAGACATTCTGCTATAAAATTTGCAATATACTTCAATGAACTTGAAGCTCTTTCAGTCGTAAAAAATTTATTTACAAAAATAGAAAAAAAAATCACTAATAACCGATCATATCTTCCGTTCTTACGGCAAAAAATATTCGATTGCAGAATCATGGAATATTATGTAACTGAACAACAATTAAAATTTCTTTCTAGAAAAAGAAAACTTTTTATTTATTTAATATGTCATTTTTATTTATTACATAAGAATTATAGTTTATGTGAAAACTGATTAGTGCGGATGTCTTTAAATCACTTCATGCTAGTACGAGTCTTAAAAAAAACAGAAGATGGAGTACAATTTTCAATTACAACATTGTTTGTCAAATTAAATGAAGGGTCCGCGGTCCAAACCCGTTAACTGACATTTCAGAAATTTCAAATATATAAATTGGTTTCGATCTTTTTTATATAGGACGCACACTTTGTTCTCTAATTATAGAAACAAACCCATGGTGTGTCATGATGTGTAAGAAACAAGTGTATCTATGTAAAGTCCATGGCAGTACCCCCAGAGGCAGACCGCGGAATGAATATTTAGAATGTGTAAAGGAATTCGAATTCAAAGAGATATAAGAAGCAAAAGTCGAAATAAAAGAATTACATGCAAAAATACAGGGACGTGAAGGAAGCTAGAGAGGAATGACAGGACATAAAAGTGCTGTGACAATTAATATAGTTTAAAAAAGTGGGTCAGTGGAGTGAATGACGCCTGAAACAAAAGAACTTGAATACTAATGGGCATGAGTGGGGAGCTTCACATGACGAATTTGAGTGGCTATTCACTTGGGGTGATCGCTAGAAAGATTGATCAGCAACTTGGGTAGGAGTAGTCTTGCGAAACGAACTTTTTATTTAAATAAATAACACGGGAATCCTAGATCGATATAAAAGTCTACCCCCTGCTCCTTCCTAACCGAGTAAGTCGTACAATGAATAATAATAATAACAAAGAATGAAATTTATACTTTATTTTCCAATATCTGTATAATATAATAGAGCTGAAGATGATATGAGAAAGTTTGTGTTTTAGACAAATTGTAATTGAGTGCGAAGAACGAGATACGGCATGAGTTTCAAGCGCGAAGCGCGCGATCGGACAGACGCGCTGTCCGGGAGCGCTCAAACAAGCGAGCCGCTCCCTAGTGGCCGATTTCCCGAAAAAGCTGGCCAAAAGTCCAAAAAAAAAATGTTTCGTTCCGTTCAAGCTACCATCCATAATTATAAAGAATTGTTTTCTACACATTTTGGCAAAATAACAGTAATGTACTGGTAAGGCATTCAGCATTAGAGCAAGTCAAAGTGACTCTCTGGGGCACATCATCTGTCACGGTACTTAAACCTGGATTTGTACTACGTTGTTTTGAAAGTAATAACAGATTTTCTAGTTACTGTTTTCAGATCACGTTCAGTAATGGGTGTTTTTGACGGTATAGACAGTATGTTATACGTTGTTTTTTTCACCTACTAGAGTTTCGCTGTGTAAAAACTTTTTTTAAACCGTCATGCACCTCAAGTTTTTTCGTGTTGACATTTTATAAAAATCCATTAAAATAGTTAGAAATTCCGCAGATTTCCACGATAAGATCATTTTTATTATGTAAAAGAAAGTATTTTATTTCATTTTACGATAAAAGCAGCTGCGATAATTTGCGATATTTCATGAAACATCATTTTAAACCTTGTGGACTGAAGCTGGCTGGTGTACTAGCTAGCCACACTCACTACAGCGAGTGCGATTTCCCGTGAAAGCTGGACAACTATTGGTATATGATTAGAATATACAAATCTGTACACATTTGTTTTGGAAGTTGCTGATTACGAATTGATACTGTTCCTTTAAAAATCGAAATAGCAGATACGAAATGGCGGAAGTGTACTACTCAAAACAGCCGGGCATGAAATAAATTCGGTAAACTGGCGTTTTTTCAGGTCACTGATTACAAATCTTTTTTTTTTTAAATACAAGTTGGCTGATTCAAAGATGTAGGCTTGTAAAACTGAAAATATTAGGATGTAAAACAATTTCATAAGCTTCAGATTTTTGGTCTTTAATTATGAACCGGATATACTTGTCTGGCAGCGAATAGTTCATGTTTTTCTTTAAATAACAATAAATTTACTAGTTAGCTGTGTACTCTTTTTTTTCGATTCAGAATTAGACTCATTAAACATCCAACATTTTTATGTTGTTGGCATGAATCAGAAAAAAAAGTCTGATTCGTCATTAGTGTCCTCAAAAACTGAATCATACGAAATTTTGTTGAAATCAAAATGGTTTAAGTACTACACGTCCACGATTTTGAATCCGCCATTTTTAATTTGGGAAAAAATGTCATATTCGTAATCAACGACCTGAAAAACTAAAGCATACAAAATATTGTTAAAATGGAATTGTTTTGAGTAATAGAAGTCCGCCATTTTGAATTCGCCGTTTTGAATTTTAGAAAAAAATTTCATTTTCGTAATCAGGGAACTCAAAAACTAGAACATACAAAAGTTTGTTGAAGCAGAGTTGTTTTAAGTAGTAGACGTCCGCCATTTTGGATCGGCGACAAAAACCTAATATTGCGATGTTTCGTGTAATTCCTATCATTTATCGACTTTTGGCCAGCTTTTTCGGAAAATCGGCCACTGTGCGCTGTGAGAATGTGTTCGTATAGCAGGGAGATTTTTATAAAGATGCTGTTATAAGTGTGCATAATTATAAGTATGAATCAGAAATGAATGATTTTTAATAATTCATTATAAGTCATAAATTTGACAAATAATAAGACATTTGACAAGATAGAAAAATTTGCATACATATTGTATACTAAATTTATTCTATATAAAATTAAATATCTTTATTAGTGATAATTTTGTGTTGTGTTTCTTAAAAAGGGCTAATACAATTATTATTTTCTTATTTAGCTTTTCAAAATAATAGTTTCATGAAAAAATTATTATAAATTGAAAATACCCTACAATTTCAAATTGAACTCGAAACTATTCAATTCCGTGTTTTTTGCATGTGTTCATTCAATTGTTTATTTTTTATTATTACATCATTAAGCCATTTCCCCTTCGGGGTAGGCGTGACTTACTCGGTAGGGGAAAGGAGTAGTGTGTGGAAGGGATAGAGAATTTCCAGATTGATCCAGAATTCTCATGTTATTTATGTAAATAACACGTTCGTTCCGCAACACTGCTCCGACCCAGGTTGCTGATCAATCTCTCTAGCAATCACCCCAAGCGAAGAACCTCACGAAGTCGTTATGTAAGGTTCCCCACTTGGGTCCATTAGTGGCCAAGGTCTTTTGTTCCAGGCGTCAGTCACTCTACTGACACTCTTTTTATTAACTATTTGCCGCCATACTTTCCTGCCCTGGCATACTTCTCTTGCTTCTTTTATGTCTATGCATTTTTTCATGCAGGCTCTCGTGTTTCTGTGACCTCTTATGTCTCTTCTAACTAGGGTATCATTCACACCTTCTAACCATTCTTTCCGCGATTTACCTCTGGGCACGCTACCATTTACTTTACCTTGATACACTTGTTTCGATAGTCGTTCATTTGGCATTCTCTCAACAGAATCTTTTAGAATTATCTCGTTACTTACTTTGTCCATCAGAGTTTTCCCGCATATTATGCGCATGAATCTCGCGTCAATTGCGTTAATTTTACTCTTATCTTTTTTCTTGATAAGTCCATGTCTCGCTACCGTATAGTACAGTCGGTACAAATATAGAATTATGTATTGCCATTTTAGCTTTATTTGATATATTTTTACTTCTGATAAGTGGACCTGCTCTACCAATAACCTTCGTACCTTCGTTTATGCGTCTATCTAATTCCTCGTCTATCTTTCCGTCCCTAGTAAATAAGCTACTAAGGTATACGAACTTATCAACTTGTTCATTCCTCTGATCATTTAATAAAATATTGCATAGTGTTTTCTCACTCTTTCCTTCGAACACCCTAGTTTTTGTTTTATTTGCGTTAATTTTGAGGCCCATGCTCTTCATGCTTGCATCTAGTTTATTCAACATTCTTTGTAAGTCTTCGATAGACTCTGCCATAACAACCTTATCATCTGCGAACGCTACCCCACGTACCTTTACTGTTTCGAGATCTACACCCTCTTAGTCGAAATAAGCCATTCTTAAACACTTGTTCGTAAACAATATAAATAACCATGAAGGCATAACGCATCCTTGTCAAACTCCTTGAATAATATCGAAACAGTCACTCAATTTCCCATTCACTCTTACACTCGCTTTGCTACCTGTAATTTATTGTTTTTATAGCTTGTAGGAGCCATCCATTGACTCCATACTCTTTCAGGACTTCCCAAAGTTTACTTCTACCTACCTTGTCAAAAGCTTTTTCTAGGTCAACAAATGCACAGAAAACTTTTTTTCCTACTCTCAAACTTTTTTCTGTTATTTGCCTTAAGCTAAATATTTGATCCGTACATGGCCTTCCTGGCATAAACTCACTTTGGACTTCTCAAATCTTTGCTTCTGTTATTTTTATTACCCTAAAAATAAGTATTTTTGAATATATTTTACTTACGGTGCTTAATAAGCTAATCCCTCTGTAATTATTGCAGTCGCTTTTATCTCCCTTTCTCTTGTATATTGGTACGATAATCGCTTGTTTCCAATCATCTGGAACGTCTCCCATCTCGAAACATAAATTTATCAATTCGCACAGTCTATGTAGTATGCACTCGCCACCGTGTTTAAGCATTTCAGCGGTAATACCGTCTACCCCTGCAGCCTTACCGTTTTTCAAGCTCTTAATTATATCCCTAACCTCAGTGATACAGACTTTCTCAATTGAGTTTTCTATCGCATCGTGTTCAGCATCGCAGTTGTGGTGTCCTATAGCTTCATCTCCGAATTGTCTCCTAAAATAGTCTCTGAAAGCCTCTAGTATTCCGTCTGCATCATATACCATTTTCCGCCTACTATTTCTCATGTTGACAAATTCTGTACTTTTGTATCCTTTCATTTTTTTATAATGTAGTTTCTTGCTTCCTTCAAAGTCGTTTTGTATTTTCATCTCTTCTTCTGCTCTAATTGTGACGTCCCTTAAATAATCGTTTGAGTATCCTGTTTTCGCGTCTATAATCATTTCTACGTCTATTTCTTTTCTCATTGCTAGGACCTGTGATGTTCAAAGTTCTCTTGTACGCTTCTCTCTTTGCTTTTTGGGCAGCCTGAATTTCATCATTCCACCACGCGTCACCAGACATTCTTCCTACAACTGCGGTACCATATACTTCGATCGTACATCTAACAAGGATATCCCGTACAATTATCCAGGCGCCCTCCATATCTTTGTTTTTTATACGGTCCTCCCATGTTGCCCTATCTATGCTTTCGATTATCTTATTTTGGAATATCTATCTAAATTTGAATTATTAGTCTCGCTCTTATAATTTACTAAATCGTCTCAGATACGGATTTAATTGATCCTAATTCAGATGTATAATTAAGTCAGAACAACACAGAGGGAAAAGAGTTTAAAGAGTTTGAATTAAACGCTATCTACTAAGGTTTCCATTTTAATACAATATTGCATTCAAAGGATTCGAAAATCAAAATTTGGTACATTAGTAACGCGATAGAAGTGGACGTTCGGATTTTTTAATCCAGAGCAGAATTATTGTCTGTGCATAACTCGCCGTTGCAACTCGTGCGCAATGACTTCCGGAATGGCACTGGAATGGAATAAGATTAATAAAGTGTCGCGCCATGTGCCGCTGTATATTTAAACCTTCGTATCTGTTACGCTGCGTATTCGTGTCTGCGGATTCCGGTATGCGCTCATCGACGAAAGGGGGTCAATTTTTCATTTAGGAATCTATTCTGGAATTTTACTTATCATTCAGGACAAAAAATACTATAGGGGGAAAGACTCTAAATTGTGATCAAAATTGATATTTATAAACATAAAATTTATGAGCTACTCATACAAGTTTGATTTTTGTTTTGGTTGTCATTATTTATCTAACAATTTTTATTTGGAGTTTTGGATTTTTTTACTTACGTTTCAGAGAATAGTCATAATGTCGATTCGCTTCAATTTGACGGATGAATGAAGTGTACTACTCTTTTCCGGGTCCCGCTATTCATCCCAAAAAATCCGAATATTCGTGTTGAAATTTCGATACGCGTAGCCAGCCAAGGCCATATTTTTATTGAAAATGTAAAGGTTGTTTTGAGTAGCCTTATAAGCAGTTTTGCCTATTTTGAAATTTGTCGCCTGTTTCATCTATTTTGAAAATTTCACACTTCAGATTCCTGGAGATTGTAATTAATTGAATACTTTTTGAATTAATATTTCAGAATTTTTTAAGCCTCCCGTTATATTCTTCCATATATGTCATCAAAATTGAAGGATAAACATTTGAAAAATAAATTATAAATATGACATGTATTTTTGAGAAATGATTATGACTATTGCAAAGCTTGTCAAATATCCTTTGAAATCTGTTAGTTACCAAATTTATTTGTTTTTGGTTTGGCGTCATAAAATTAAATCCCATATTTAATGTAAAAATGGTCTGCACACCAAAGTTTATGAAATTGCACCTCCCATATCACAGTAACTAGGCAGTATGGTGATTGGCGCTTTATGATTTTGAACCTACAATAAGGTCATATAGTAAAAATGTGTTTTTGGTTGAACGCATTAAAAGTGTAGCAAAAATCAATTTCTTTTATTATTTTAAATAATAAAATAGTAATAAGCACTAAATTATATTTTTAATTGACCTATAAAACTTTGTTCACGTATTTTTGTTTGTAGTCCTAAAATACAGATCAAGTTCGCCAATATTTATGTGTTTCGCCACGAAAAATAAATTGAAAACGTATTTTACAGCCAAACAACGCAAAAGAGTATTAAATAGTCAACAGGAAAATTTCTCGTCTCGAATAAATCTACATAATTTCTCTTTAAGGGGGAATATCCTCTGGGAATATTGGAAAAGGCCGAAAAACGAATTACTCCGCAATGCCTCGAGCGGTAGAAGCCGTGTTTTTTTTCGTACGTTAAACTTTAAACGCGTTTTTCTCGAAACTCACTTTTTTGGAGTGGTCGCCACGATTCCAGCCGACCTACATGGCGACCGTTTTTCACATGACTTCTTCAAATAGCCCATATCTCGGCCGGATGTTAATAAAAAATGACACCATTTTTTTTTTCGTTAGTCAAAATTATGTCCTACAGCACAATAAATAATTACGAATGTCAAATAAAAATTAATGCAAAAAATGTTTTAGATTTGTGTAATTTTCGCAAGGGGCCATTCACTCGGAAATCAGACGAATTTTTGCCAACTATTGCATTTGATTCCATTTCAGATTCCATTCGATTCATACAATTGCTTCTTTCATGCAAGCTAACTATGATTTCAATAGTGACATGGCACTTATTTCAATGAACACGCTCTGACTGTCTATTGACTGGTGTCGACTCCCATCTAGAATTGTGGACTCGCGCTGTTTTCGACTCCGTCTGTTTCCATCTGATTTCACGCCTACTGCTCCATGATTGCCCCCCTACTGAAAAATTCTATATAGGTTCCTATATTGGCACCTGTAAAGGATCCTACATAGGAACATATATCTTTTTACCTATAGGTGTCACATATAGGAAATGATATAGGATCCTGTATATATGTTCCTGTATGGGCCCATATACAGGCGCGCAATAGTATATTCTATGGCATCTACGGATGCGCAGTATTTTTTTTTGGTCCTCCAGGTGCACCTAGAAACATACATACTATTAGATACCATGAGGTACCATTAGTCAGGTACTATTAATTAGGTACCATTAGGTACCTTACTAAGAAGGGTCCTATACAAGCACCTATATAGGAATCTATGTCATTTCCTATAGATGGTATCTATAGGTGAAACATATAGGATCCTATGTAGAATCCTATATAAGAACGATAGGAACCTATATTGGAATTT
>NC_046665.1:36174635-36193271 GCF_010883055.1 Belonocnema kinseyi
CGAACATGGTTCGCTTCTCGAAGTCAAGAAGAACCATGCCAGGCCTCGAGTGAGCAACAGAAACAATTGTCGAGAATATAAAGTTCCAGTATATGCGGCACTATATATATATATATATATGGTGATTTTTGTAACTTGAAACTTTTGATTCATAACGTCTTTCCACAGGGTGCCTAATTGTTTAATATTTTTTATTCTCTGTTATTTTATTGTTTTAATCCTATTTAGAGTGTTTGTTGGTTCGGGAAACCCGGGATATGACCGACGAATTTTTAGAGACTGGGGAAAACCGGGCAATGACGGTAAATTAATTTTTTTACCTGGAGTTTTAGAAATTTTTAAAAGGTAAATCTATGAAAAATATTCAAATTTAAAACCAATTTAATTAAAATAATTTGATTAGGAAAAATAACAATTTTTTAATATATATCAATATTTGACAGTTTATATGTTAAACTGAAATATGTTAAACTGATGTTTTATTTTAAAAAGATTAATTGTAAGAGAATATTTGAAATGATAAAAAAAAGAAATGTCAATGAATAAATAAAAATGAAACAGTTATTAATTTATAAAAATTCGAGAAAGTTTAAGAGATCAAGGCAATTTTTTACTCTGAAGGATCTTTAGATAATTAAATTAAATATTTAATAATTTTCATAAATATTTTCCAGTTGTGGTTTTCAAGTATAAATAACAATTGAATAACTATTAAGTTTTTACGGCTTGAAATAAAATTAATTGATCTTATAATAATATAAACAATTTTCAGTTTGAAAGCAAATGATAACTTTTGAGTATGTAAATTTCGAAATTTGTTCATTTATTCTTAAATTTAGAAAATCGAATATTAGACCGTGGATTTATATTTTTCAAACCTTCGAGCTATACAACTTATATAAGTAAAATTTTGTTTGCAGTTTAACAGCAATAAATGTTAAACTATGTACTTGAAATATTTTAGAAACTTAAATTTTATACGCGTAATTTTTTTAGCGTTTGAATAACAAATTGTTCAGCATTAGTTTTAAAATTCAAAAGGGTTGCCCTTTAAGCGTTTCATTTGAAGTTTAGTTTTTATAGCTCTAAATGAAAACATTTTTAGCTCCAAAACCGGGAAGTGGCCACGAATTTCTTCTTGGAATAAAACGGCCATTCTGCAATTGGTTCTTAAATTATGGCGAATTTATTATATGTACAGTTTATACGAGTCAGCAATAATACACACTCGCTGCTGGCTACGCACGTGAACTGTAGAAGGCCTCTCTCTCTACCCCCCTCTTTACCCCCCTCTCCATCTCTCTATTTCCCCCCCTCCCCCCATCTTGTAGAGACGAAGCAAGTGTCGCACGCTGAATGCACTGTCTACGCTGACTGCTCGCTTGACTGTTCGTGATTACTCAGTATCTCTCGTTGACTCCTGCTTACTTGCTCACGATTTCAGAATAGTTTAAGAGATTTCTGCTGATTTCACTCGATTTTCAATAATTTCAATTTATCGGATGATTTTCAAAAGATTCACTCGGATTCCGCTGATTTCAGATGATTTCACAAAGTGTTATGCTTGTTGCATTTTACCTCATACCGATTGCTAATATAGGAAACTTTAGGGTGGTGCTTTTCTAACATTTTGAGTAAATATTATTATCCTCAATGTTAGATATTTCTTCAAATGTATACGCGAGGAATGTTTACATTCCTATGGTATCAATCATGCTATCGATTAGTCAGTCTTTAGGCATGGTGGTTAAAAATGGATGAAATACGCGGCTCTGGTATCGGAACTTCGTATGCATAAATATAATGTTAGATCAAAAGTCAGATACACTGTAAAAAAAGATTTGCGTAAAAATGCAACGTTTCGGAAAATTACATATTGTATCATTGTAAATATCACACACCCCACTGTGTGATTTTACAAAAGTGTGTGAAATTACATCCTCTAGCGATGTAAATAAAAGGATCCTCGAATAGCAGTGTGATATTAAACACTCGATAAAAATAAAATTACACATTCCGTCGTACGAACTTTACATTCAGAATCGAAAATTCAGTTGCAGCGTGTAAAAATACCATGCGTCGGTAAAATCACTTTCCTGTGATGGAAAATTACATCGAGATTTTTAAGTTTACCAAAAATCTTTAATTTTACCTTGGCGGGAACTGTAAAATTTTTAATTTTTAATTAGTTGGACATTTAGAATAATTAATCAAATGATATATGAATACGAAAGCGTCTCTTGTTTTCGTTGTTTATCGCCTTCATCCTCTAATTTTGGAGAAATTGACAGCTCTCACACAAAAATAGATCAAATTCGAGCTGTTCGTATTTTTGCTTTTACATTTTCTGCTATTAGAACGGAAAGAATGTGGTTATTCAAAACGTAGATTTCATATTTTTGTTATGGGTTATTTAAACATAAAAAAAAAACCCACAGCAAAGATATTATATCTTTGCCCATAGTATCTTATGTGTTTTAGGTAAGTTGTAACGTGTCCGGCTTGTGTTTCTTCAATCTCCATGAAATTTTATACGAAGTTTGAGCTTCGAGTGTTCGAAACCTGTCGCCCTAATAAATTTTATTTTATGCTTTCACATAATGAATTTCACATTTTCGTGTGTAAAATTATCGGCCGAATTGCAATATCACAACAGATTCAATTGTAAAATTCATCGCTAGGTGGATTATCACAATTTTTCGTAAAGTTACTCCGATACACGAAGGTCCTTTTATTTACATCCACCAGAGATGTAAAATTCAATGGATTTTTTTTACAGTGCAGAGCATTAGCCGTTCGCCCTGAATTAATCCCACGTGCTCACATGCCTCCGTATATTTCTAAAGCGCCTTTATTTATCGCGCCACACTTATATATTATGGTGAGTTGATAGAGGCCGTATCATAAATGACTCTCCGGCTTGCACGGAAGTTCTATCGTCCGAGGCAATAATTCCAGCCTCAATGGCTACTATCGATGCTTCACATGCTCAAAAAAAATCGCGGGATGAGAGTTACGCATCGTAATTTCAACCTCGTTCCGCAAAGCATATCGCAAAGAAGCTCTTGATCAGAGCTCAAGTGCTGTCATCACTTTCCGTTTTGCTGGGAGAATTCGGCCGAAGAAATTCGATTCATCAAAGCGTCCCCTTTTTCATAAATCGAAATAGCTAATGAGAATCTAAATGCTTATTGAACAACAAATAATATTAATTATTTAATAAAATTGGTGTTTCTAACTAGCATAATCAAAAAAATCCCCTTCAGGGTCAATGGGAAAACGCGGCAAATGAAAGTGAATTTATTTTTGACCGGGAATTTTACAAATTTTCAGAAGAAAAATCTATTTAATCACTTAAAATATCACAAATTTTCCTTCAGTTCAAAAAATTAATTTTAAATCAAGAAAAAAAAACGAATATTCAACCAGATAAAGAAGATTTTTAATCAGATAAAAAAGTGTTCAACCATAGAGATAAATTTTCTCACAAAACAACAGACATTTACACAAGTGATTGAATCCTCAACTGAAAAAATTCATTTTCAACGAAGCATTGTATTTTCAACTAAAAAAGATACCAAAAAATGATTGCATGTTTAATTTAAAAAATCTGCCCGCTTCGCGGGTATATTCTCATCGCGCGATGCGCTCGCAAGTTTGAGCGCGTCTAGGGCGCGCGACTGTTGCTTCTGGCGCGTCGCGCTCGACAATATATTTATCTCGCGCTTCGCACTCGATAATGTATATTATTATAATTCGTAACTTGCATTGGTATTAAAACAGAAGAAATTTCATTGTCCCCGTTTACAAAAATGCACATTCTTTTAAAAAAATTTGGTTATTCAACGTTTTATTGCAACTTTTGTCGTTTTTCCATCAACAGAATTTGCTCATTTCCAATGTTTTCTTTTTGATTTAAACCTTACACATACGATCTACTACTGAGCAGCCTTAACGTTTTTTAACTTCTAAATTATGTATATATGTATACACACACACACACACACATATTTTTTTGAAAATGCATTATTTATTTGAGAATATTTGAATATTGTGAAAATGTTGCATAAAAAAATGTAACTTGGATTTTCCATTATTTTTTATGCTATCAAAATTTATTTTTTGATTTATCAAGAAAATTTAAAAAGTTGTCGTGATAATCTTCTAGGGCATTTAGAAATCAAACTTTTTCTTTTCTTGCCATTTTCTCATATCGTCCGTTAATTGGTTTAAAAGGTTCATTTTCTTGTGTTTTTTTTTTAGTTTTGTAAATGCTATAACTCTCATAATTTTTAATTTTATGAAAAAAGTCAGTAGATAAATTGTTCGACTTTTTAAATACTATGAATAACCGTACAGAGAATTTTTGAATTTTGAAAAAATGGTGTGAAAAATATTCAAAAGGCGCTCACTTTAGGATTTTTATCCAAAATGTCTGACTAACGAACTTGGCATTTAGCTTAGGACACTAAAAGAGTGTACCAAAAGCCAATCTAAAAGATTAATTTTTTTCAAAAGTGATCGTGTTCACAGCCAGACCGAGAGACATAAAGACAGACATAACTACAGACATAACGACAGACATAACGACATATAGATAGACACGTTCGTAAAAACCTGTTTTCTCGGATTCAGGGGGTCTCAAAACGTGGACCTTTTGACAAAAACTAGGGAGGTCAAATTTTATACAAATTTAATACCTTCGCAGATGAGAATGTAAATATTATTTATTTGTCACGATTAAGTTTTAATAGTTCTGTTTTTAGTTTAAATTATGAAAAATAGCATCAAGAACATGAAAAGTTAAATCTTTTAAAACCCCACACACGAGACGAAAAAGAAATTAAAAGACAAAGGTTGTGGTAATAATGTCCCCACGCAGCGGGCACATTTTTTTACTGTTAATGACGTTTTTCATGATTAAAGCCCAAAACTACGCATCCTATGAAAAAGTGATTGATGACAAATTTGTAGATCTTTTTAAAATGCACAATTTTTGTGTTTTTATCTTTTACCGTATTTTGCACAGTTTGGCCGAAAAATATAATTTTTGGATTTTTCATTATTTTGTATGCTGTCAAAATTTGAATGTTTGAATTTTCAAGAAAATTCAAAAAGTTGTTCGATAGTCTCGTAGGGCATTCAAAAAGCAACATTTTTCTTTTCTTGACTTTTTTTCATATCGCGCGTTATTTGGCATAAAATGTTCATTATCGTGTGTTTTTTGGAATTTTGTAAATGCTCCTACTTTTTGCATTTTTATCCAAAATGACTGGCTAACGAACTTCACCTTTAGTTTAGGACACTAAACGAGTGTACCAAAGGGCAATCCTATAGATTAATTTTTTCAAAGTTATCGTGTTCACAGACAGAAAGACAAATTCGTCAAAACCTGTTTTTTGGATTCAGGGGGTCTTAAAACGTGGAAAGTTGACAAAAACTGGGGGGGGGGGGGTCGACTTTTACACAAATATAATACCTTCTCTGATGAGAATGTAAAAATATGTAACTTGTATAAAAAGAGATGAATTATCAGGGTCGGCCCAGGTGAAAAAGTTATATATAATTTACATATAAGATATACATACTAAATTGTACATAACTGCTGGATCGTCATATTGACCGCCATGTTGATTTTGTATGTCAATTTTCAACGGTATACTTGGACAGTTATACTCTTTAATCTTTCAACAAGAGTACATAATAGTATATTTCGATACGAGAGTCCAAATGAGGTATTTTCACTTCAGTCACCAGCTAACTTCAATACGTCGATTGCTGAGGGGGAAAACAAGGGACTAAGTGCATGGGATTTAGTTCATTATTGCCCTATTTTGCTAATATCTTCTTGAAAGCAATTTTTTTCTATACAAGTGTATTTGAAAAAAAGTTTTTATTTTTTAATTACTATTTAATGAAATAATAAACTGATAATAATTATTATTAATTGCAAAGATATTACAGAAATAAAGTTTTGTTCCATGCATTTGACCCATTTTTTTCCCCGCAGCTTTTAACGAAGTGAAGTTAGCTTATGGTTGTCGTGAAAATACCTAATGGGCAGTTTGTGCGAAGCGATATCGTGTATCGAATACAATTTTTCTTTACAAATTACAAAGCAAAATCTGAAATTGGCTACCATTTACAAACATAAAAAATGACCTCACTGACCCAATACGATGTTCACATAATAACAGTCAACAACGCTAGATGGCACTCGTAGTAAAAGGGGAAAGCAAAATGTTTTGGTTGGCACGGAGAGAATTTTGCTCACTGTTGAAAGCAAATTAATACTTACAGAGTTGGGGATTTTGCTCGTCGCCATCGCGCATTATACGGAATCGAACATTTTCGATGTCTGTAAACGGTGGCTGAACGGAATTTTGCAATAAAGTGTAAAGAAAAAAATATTGTAAATTACAGTACGCCAAAATTAAAAAAAAAAGAATCAGCAAAGTAAAGTACGCTTACTCATTATTCCTCAAAAGTCGAGTCAATTAGGCAGAATGTCGCAAACGTTCGGATGAGTAGTGATAACTCAATAATAATTTTAATTTAATTAAGATTTTGTCAATGAAAGAGTTTCATGTAGTATATAAGTAATCCTATTCTAAAAAGATTATACATATCGAATATCTAAATATCTCGAAAAATGTAACGCAAAAATGTGAAGACCCTATTCCTTATTGGTGGAGATGCAGTCAGGGAAGGCATCCCAATCACGTCATTGGTCAGCGACTATTCTGCTATTCTTTCCTATGGAATTCCACTGTAACCTCTTTGTATTTCCCTTTTGGTTGCTCTACGCTACGGACTCCACTCTACTTTATTATTCAAAACTAAAAAGTTTATTTTCCTGTTCTATATAGATTTTTTCTCAAAGTTGAAAAGTGTATCTCGAAAAATGTAATGCAGAAATGTGAAGACCCGATTCCTTATTGGTCAGATATATGTACTTGGCGCTGGATTTGAATCTCTCGCAGGAGCTTTTCAGAACAAGCGCGCTCAAGCGCTCGATTGAAAAAGTGCATGTATTTCGGTTAACTTTATGCGAACTTCCTTAACCCTATTGGTCCCGATTTCCGTAAATTCACAATTTCAAAAGCGTAATCATTTCCAGCTTAATTTATATAGTGCATTAGTTAGTTGTAAATTCATTGTTAGATTCTCTGAACATAGGTAAAAGGGAAGAAAGTGTTTTCCAAATTTAAAACAAAATAAAAATTTTGAGTTATCTTGAAATCGGTGAGAAATACGCTAAACTGAGAATATTGTTAGGGTTTACTAAAGGGGGATGGTCCCTGGCCACTCCAACTTAACAAGTAAAAAATTTTCAAGTTAAAAAAAAAGTTGTAATTATCTTGAAATCGGTCAGAGAAACGTGAAAACTAAATAAATTGTATGGTTTTTGAAGACGGGGTTTATCTTCGAACAAAGCGATCGGACCGAATAAAAAGATTGTTTAAATACATACAAAAAATGAAGTTTTTGAGCAATGTTGAAAATGGTGAGAGATACGAGGAAACTGATAACATTTTCAGGATTTTACAAAGAGGGATGGTGTTTAGACACCCCAAACTAAACAAACAAAAAAAAAACAATTTTGAAAATTTTTAAAATAAAAATTTTGACTTTTTCGAAAGCGGTCACGGATATATGAAAACTAAGTAGATTCTAAGGGGATTGAAGATAGGTTTCATCTTCGACCAACTTGAAATAACCCAAAATATATTTTTTAAATACCTCCCCCAAAAAATGAAAACTTTGAATTATCTTGAAAACGCTGAGAAAAAAGCGAAAACTGACAACATTTTCAGGGTTTTCCAATCGCTTTCGACAAAAATGTTAAGGTTTTTACATAGGGGTAATGTATTCGACCTACATAAACTAACTCAATAAAAACATGTTGTTTTACATAAAAAATTTGAGTTATCATGAAAAGGGTAAGTTTTCTATAGGCGGGTGGTCCTCAGCCACATCAGCGTAAACCAGTATTTAAAAATTAAAAAGTCTGAAATATGATTTATTTCGAAAATGTTTATAGAATCGTGGAAACTAATTACATTCTAGGGATTTTGCAGAGGGATATTTTTAAACAACTGTAACTAGCTTCATACAGAAATTGTTTAATTCAAAACAATAATTACATTTTTTGAATTATATCGCGAACGATCAGAGATATATGAACAACAAACAAATGTTAAGGAGTTTGAAGAGCAGGACTGCTTTCGACAAACTCAAAATAACCCAATAGAATGATTTAAAATCAAATAAATAAGATAATTTTTATTTATCTTGAAAACGGTGAAAAATGCGCGAGAACTGAACATATTTTCACTGTTTGATAAAGACCCTCGACCAGCCACAACTAACAGGGTAAAGTAGAGATACAGGAAAGGGACATTTTCATAATATTTCATTCCGGGATAGTCATCGGGCACCCCGAAGGAGTATAGCAGAAAGAGTTTCAAAATGAAAATTTTGAGTTATCTTGAAAACAGTGAGATACGCGAAAACTGACAAAATATTCAGGGTTTTATTCAAAGGATGGTTCTCAGCGACTACAAATTAACCTAATAAAAATATTTTCAAAAGGAAAAAATAAAAATTCTGAATTATCTCAAAAACCATGGGACGTAAGCAAAAACATTTAAAAAAATTAATACTAAATAAAAATTCATATTAATATTGAAGAAACTTAACACATATTCAGATTTCCGTAGAGCATTTGAATATACGCGAAAAACGTAAAATTTTAGAGATTCTAGAAATGGATAGATTCATTCGGATTGGAAATAATTGAATGGTGATCTTTGATCACCATTCACACTTCCTGAAAAAACCAGTTTTGTCCCAGGTTTGGACCTTTACTTTTTCCGAAAAAAACTGGGACGTACCTGTTTTTTTTCGAGAAGTGTCCTAACTGTATTAGGCGCACGGTTTGAAATTGATTAAAAGATGTGTTAAGATTCAAGTTTATATATACGCCCGGATTTGAAAGGAATCACAGTAAACCCTAAGAATAAATTTTATCTTTTAATAAGATAAAAACGTTGCAGCAAGTTTATCTAGCGAAAGAGAAAATTTATCTGAAAAAAGATAAAATTTATCTTGTGAAAGATAAAGTTTATCTGACGTAAATATTTGTTTGGAATATGTTATATGTCAGACGGCTGCGTCTATGCTCACAGAGAAAATGTCCTTCATAAATTAAAAAATCCTTGCGGCATTTAATTTTCATATTCTCCCTTTATTTCACTAATTTTAAACAAAAAAATCACTCACCCACACTTACTGAATACACGGTCTGCACTTTGGTTCGTTTATACTTGGCTGAAGTTGGCTGAGTGTTCATACTCAGCCAACTTCAGTCTCTTACTTTTGTTGAACAAATCTTTAGTTTTCTATCGACTCTGATGTAGACTTCAAAAATTGTAAACAAACACTATTTGGTATAAACTGACCAAAGTGCACATTGTCTATTCAGTAAGTGTAGGTGCGTGATTTTTTTGCTTAAACTTAGTGAAATAAAGGGAGAATATTTAAAATTGAATGCCGCGAGAATTTTCAAATTTATAAAGGACATTTTTTTGTGAGCACAGACGCAGCCGTCTGACGTATAACATATGCCAAACAAATATTTACGTCAGATAAGCTTTATCTTTTTTTCAGATAAATTTAATCTTTTTTCAGATAAATTTTATCTTTCGTCAGATAAATTTGATCTTTCTTTAGATAAACGTGCTGCAACGTTTTTATCTTATTAAAAGATAAAAATTATTCTTGGGGTTTACTGTGATGAAAGTTAAGCTTGGATTGGTTTCCAATTCACTCGGATAGAGTGAACGTTAGTTTCCGATTGGATTGTGATTCATTCGGTTTGCTTTCGGATTCACACTTATCCATTCAAACTGATGTCAGATTCATCGGATTGAATTCAAAGAGTCCCATTCATTTGAGAGAATTGGAGGCACGGATTGAAAAATGGATTCCGGAAACGTTCGTGTTGAAGTTGGGGTTGAGACATCTATTGAGATTAAAATTTAATTTGAGGTTGAAAGCCAGATTAAAAAGGGGTTAAGAGGATTGACAAATTGCTTCAGATTGTTTTAGATTAGTTTGAATTAGTCCAAACTGCAAAAAAATGCACAAATACTTACTAAATATCTCAGATGATAAAAGCACGCACGCCCGAGTGTGCGTTCGGTCTCGTATTGTAAAATTTACTATCTTTACACGCAGAGAAATTTCGGGAATGTGCTGCTCCTAGTTTTTATCACTCTTTGGTGTGAGAACTAAGATCTCTGAACCCATGATTTTAAAGCTCAGGTCTCGATTTCTATGCTTTTGGATTATATAGTCCGTGAATTTAAAGCACGTAAAAATTGTAGCTCTATAATCACGTGCTTCCTTGAATTAATATATTCAAATTTCTCTCCGTGTACTTAAAACTTGTTGATGCATGATCCTTCTAAAAAACCTTTTGTTATCTCTTTTTTTTTGCATATAATTTCTTATTCATACTATTTATATTTCAATTTTCATCGAAGAGTGCATTTATAACATATTTAATATCATATTTAATTATTTTCATTATGGAATTTTGGTTTCTGCATTTCTTTTTTCACAAAAACAGTAAAATGAATTATTCAATTCTTCAACTTTGTCATGAATGCGGAAAACTCAATATATCTTTTAAAAAACTATAGTTAAATTTTGCAGTACTCAAATATAGAAAAATCCGGTCAGTATCAAAATATCGAATATTTTTTAATCGCATCAGAAAAAGTTATTTTTGAAAGTTTGTGAGCAAAGGAATGGCCACAAAAGGTGAAGGATGGTAATGACCATTCCCTTTTCATCAAATTACATTCAGCTCAAATACAGCATACACCATACAGAATACTAGGAAGGAAATGAATGCGTCACCGCTCTTTTGCATGGAAGACTAATAATACAAACATTATGACCTAACGAATTACATCACGACTAACTTTACACATAGATAGCATATAAATAAACGGACCAGAGCTTGGACATTAGGCTATTCAACTTTTTTTAAAATTGTCTTTCCCTTTTTCCAATCGTTTACCTTTTTCATCTTGAAGAAGGCTCTTTGTAGATCATTGAAAATATTACAAAATTTAATTGTAACAAAACGTTATGATTAATAATATATTAATAGCATTAATAAAATAATGTTGTAAAAACACAATTTTTAACTAAACTTTCTTATGTAAAAAATTACATACAGTGGAGTATCAGAGAAAAACATGCTTACAAATATTTATTTCGAAACAAACATGGGGAAAAATAATTTCGGACCTGCACTAGTAAAAGACTCGTTTTCAACCACTAAAAATAAATGGTTAATTTGGTCCTCTAATCTAAGAAAATGTATAGCTGTGGTAACACTCCTATATTTTTTCAAAAGATAAAAACCATCTAAACCTTCAGTACAATGGCAATAAGACGAGTCATATTACGATTCTCGTATGCGAAACTATATAATAAATTACGCATTAATTTATTATATTTCAATTGTGCACTTTCAATCCGAAGATCTAAAGACTTAAGACACGAGTATATTATAGCTGTACACATATTACTGGGTGTAATATAAATTCCTGAGCATATGAAAATAGGGTCAGTTGAGGAGTCCATCGCTCCTACTTAACTGCGGGGTTAAGTCCTACTTATTATTATAGACATGTCTCAGGCAGTCAATGGTCATTTACTACTGAGGGTACTCGAATAAAAACTAAATCGTTTCGAATGATACTAAATTGCCGTATCGTTGACCGCTATAATTTTTTAAATTCTTAAATTCAAATGGTTACAATTTTAGAGTTTTGAATTTTCATGTTGAACGCTACATTTGCAATGTTTCCCTTTCATAATTTTTAATTTTTAAATTAGCATTGAAGTTTTTGAATTTTGAATTCTTTGATCACTTTTGAAGTATCTATCTCGTAAAAATGGTAACATTTCCTGTTTTCGAATTGATCTTTTAGTTAATTTTCTTGTCCGTGATAATCCTAAAACGAAAAATGCCTAATCTATATAAAAGAAACCCATTAGCCACAACGTCTAGAAAAGAGCTCCCAATGACATCTATCGTGTTCCTAATACTTCGTTATCACTATCAATAAACCGTCCCTTTATCAACCGAAAAATAATCAATGACAGTTGCAAAGTAACACTAGTTAGATGTACCATCAGAGTCTAACAAGAGCATTTGTTTGTTGCAGCACAAATGGGAGGCCGCCAGTGTCTAGTAAACCACCCCTGCCGCCACAGCCACCCCGTGCGGGGGCGCTGGGTGGTAGAATGTCGTCCACGACCTCTTCGTCGCGCCGGCGCGCAACCACAGACCTTGGAAATCCGGCGGTCATCGAGATGGCGAAGGCCCGCACCATGCAGGCCTCCCAGGATCGGCCCGTCGGTCTTCTCGAGACCGATCTCGACGCCGCGGAGGAGGGCGTCGACCCAGCGCCCTCCAACCACTCCTCGACGGGCAAGAAGACCCGCAGTCTGCTCAACCTGAATCACACCACTCGTCCTCGTGGAACCGGCGACCTGGCTAACGAGAACGCCCTACACGTACCCCAGTCGCATATTGGCGCTTGTCACAGGACACCTTCAGACACATCCTGTGGCTCCAGCCTAAATCAACGACCCCACAAATCCATGGAGTTCCTCCTGGACAAGGAAAACCTTCATTTCGTCAAGGTAAGACACACCTTAAATCTTCATTCTTCAAACTTAAAATTGTTATATTCTTTCTCTCTTACGTGTTGTGGATCTTCCAAAATTGTACTCATCTTCAAATTTTCGATTGACTATCATCAAATTCTTTCATTTCTTCAGTATACCACTTTCATGTTTTTCGATCTTTATCATCCCTCAATTTTGTTTCATGCTTTCACTTAAATCTGGTTTACGGATTGCATCTCATAATTTCTCATAATTGTTGATCAGAAAAGAGGTTTTAACTTGAAAAGTGTTGTATCTTCCAATAACAAGAATTTCACTGGCCTATTTGTGAATTGTTCTTTTGGGAAATCGGAAAAGGAGGAAATTATTTTATTTTTGAGGTATCTTATGTAAGCTATCCGATTAGCTAAATTTCGGAACATGAGATTCTCATCTTGCCATATTTGGAATATTTTACATCCTTCTGATCCTTCTTACTTTCATGTGCTTTCCACTTTAATCCTCTCTATGGATTGGCGGTCATCAATTTTCATAATTCTTTATTCTATAGCCCAAACTTTGAAATTGTTGTTCTTGATTTTTCGTAGCAATATGTTGTGGTTGTTACAAGGAAGTATCGGTTTAATAGTTTTTCACACCTTGAATCTTTAATATTCAAGCATTGTATTTCAATTTTTTTGTGTTGATAATCTTTCATTTCCTGAAACTATCATCTTCGTACTGGACCGTATGACCAGAATAAAACGCATTCTCTCCTTAACTATCATCTTCCTTGATATTGATCATACTTTAAAGTTTTTGGTTGGTCCAAATTTGTAGTCCAGTCAAGTCTTATGGTTTGTTTGACACCAATTGCTATAACCATCTAAGTTTTATGTCTTTTAAAATCAATAGTTCCTCCGACCTACTTTTTATGGATTAATTACTTACGATTTTGGACTTTACACAATCAAATCTCATAATATTTTTTCGGATTAATACATTCTTTTGTAATACAAGAATTGTGTGTAACTGAATGTATTTAACACCAGGTGTCAGTAGTTAGTGAAAGAAACTTTAAAAATGGTATATTTTCGTTATTAACCTTGCAAACTTCAGTTACATAGATTTTTTTATGAAATGAGTTCGACTGATAAAATTAAAAGCAGAAACTCTTCATTTTAAAAGGAAATTGTATTCTCTTATCTCCTAATTTAATTTATAATTCTTCTGATCTTTTAGTGAAATATTAGCATTGTGTTTGTAGTGATAAAATAAATCTTTTCCTCGTCAAGTTTTCAGCTCCTCTAATATTAAAGTCAATTTGACCCAGTTAGTGAAAAAAAAAACGAAATCTGCTGTAGACAAGATTTAATTCTACAATATCGAAATTGAATGTATTCGAGTAAACGTAAACCACCCTGATTAAAAAGTAGGTGAACACAATTATGTTGCGAAGCTCTTTTAAATTCATTATATTTTTCATGTTCGCACTTAACCTACTGGGTGCGAATTGAAATTGATTTTTAAAACCATACATTTTTTATTTCGAGCTATCCTAATATAAAAGATATATTTAATTGTTGAAACTTATTATATTGAACCAAATACTATTTTTAAATGTAAGGAAATATCATAGGAAGTGATCTTATAAAAATGTAATTAAATTAGTTTTGATATAGGTTCTTGATAATTATGTTAGCTTGCAAGTGTAAAGTAGTTTCAACTTCAGATAAATGAATGGCTAATTGGATCAATATTGATGCAGGAATTTCCGCTTCGAAGATTAATTGAGGATAAAAAGCAACGAAATCTAAAGATATTATTGCTGTTAAACAGAATAGAATATCTAAATTCACTTGAGAAAATTCAAAAGAAGAAAAATGCTATCTCGTAAAAAAATAAAGAATTTGAGATCGAATCAAAATGCTTCTTGTAGGAAATTTAAGATGCGTGAAAGTAATTCTGTGCATGGAGAACCTCGAAAAGTGAAACGTCGATTAAACATCGATCACGACTTCCGGCGGATGATGCTTCCTTCTTTGGTCAGTCTGGCGACTACCTTGAATCGTTTTCATGGTGCAAAGACATTCGTCGATTAATAATCGAGATCATGTTTAAAATTCATATAAAAATTTTCAAGTGAGAATAACTGTAAGGGTATACATAAAATTATCTTTCCTATTTCGTACATAAATCGATAAAGGTAATTAAAATCTAGTCTTCACAAAGATTCATCATATATGAGTAATCAAGCTTACATACCCTCGAATAATGGTATTTGGACAATCTGATCCAATCGATAGAGAACTTTCCGCAGAAATATCAAGTCAGGGAGGTATTATCTCCCTTCGTCGTAGAAAAGAGGGTTTTAAAAGGGCTCTCATCCGTTCTTCCGGAAACTTCAGGTTGACATACGCAGACGGATTACCATCAAAGGAGTCACTCACGGAGGTTAATATCCCCTCGCATAATGAACAGTTTTACTGGAAACACCTTTCACACAGAAGAAAAAAAAATGAAGGCTCTAACAAGTAATAAAACCTGTAGTCAAATAGAAAAATATGGTTCACAATATTTATTAGAAAGGAAGAACGACCACTGATATTTTAGGTGATTGAAGTACGAACATCAGAGGATTAACCTTTTTTCTAGCACAATTTTCAGTCCTTTATATTGGGTGTCAAAAGAAAATATGTATGTAATTTTTCACCATTGTCGATTTTTATTTTTTCATCAAAAAGGAACATCTTAAAACTCATACAAGAAATTCTCTGAAGGCTTGCAAAAACATAGACAAAATTTTTTGAATTTAAATGGCATAAATATTTTCATTTACTATTTTATTTTGTAATTTTTAATTTAGGATTAAATATTAACGCTTTTTGCAACGATTTTGACCAATCTCTCGAATAAATTTTAGTTAATTCTTATTTTTGGTTACAAAATAAAAATAAAAAATGGTACAGAATTGTGTCAAATTTTCTGTACAGGGTACAATTTTTGACTGGAAATAATAACAGAAACAATTTTCAACTTCCTGGTGATCATATTTCATCAATGATAATCTCTTAATTAAATATCTTTTTCATCTCAGTAAAAGTGATAACTGTGAATCTCAAATGTTTAAAAACATTTGGGAAACAATTTATTAGTCCAAGAAAAAGTGGAAAATGACTAACATAATTCATTCAAACTGTTTTAAATTTCGAAGGCTCAAATTAAAATTCTGTAACTTAAAAGGTCGTGGTACGTTTACCGAACTTTTTTGAACGAGTAGCGGGACCTGGAAAAATGGACTATTGTTATCGGATTTTTGGTACAAATTATTGTTTAATAATTATTGAAGAAGCTCTTAGTATTATTCATGCTGTGCTTATTTGTTATTTGAAATTGTTGTTTACGTCAAATGTTTTGAGAAATATGAATAAGTCTTCAAAGTTTCTAATTTAAAATTAGGTATTACATTTTTACATTATCGTCATAAAGAGAAGGTATTGTTCTTATGTGAAAACTGACATTCGTGATTTTTTCTGAATCTCCACGAAAAAAAAAACGGTTTTACGACGGTGCCTGTCTGTTGTCGTCGTCATTGTTGTTTTTGTCGCCGTCGAATGTATACCGGATAACTGTTGAAAGACTAATCTGATTCGATTGTGCCTTAGAACACGTGTTTAGGAACCAAAAAGAAAGATCAAGTCTTTTTAACATTTTTAAGACAATTTTCCTCAACCTTTAAGAATTCGATGTACGGCTATCCATACTACTCGAAAACTCGAACAATTTAGGCTTACGCCTTCTTTTTCGATAAAAAGAAAATGATCAAAGTTATAGCATTTTTTAAATCCAAACAACAAACGAAAATAAACATTTTATGCAAAACAACGCACGATATGAAAATAAGACTAGAGAAGAGAGACGTTCCTTTTTGAAAGCTATTATAGAAGACTATCATAATAAATTTCTAATTCTCTTGAAAATTCAATTTTTAATCGTACAGAAAATAATCATAAATCAAGAGAAATTATATTTGGTGATCAAATTAGGCAAGATACAAAAAAAAGATAAAAAGAAAAAAAAATTGTGCACTTAAAAAAGATCTACAAAATAGTTAATAATTTTTTTATAGGACTCGAGGTTTTGGTTTTAATCGTGAAAAACAACATTAAAATAAAATAAAATATTTGGATAAACGAGAAATGCTAACAAAATAAAATGAATAATCAAAAGTTGCTCAACCATAAAAGAGGCTACAAGTTTGCCATCAGCGTAGTTTTTGTTTTAATCTTAAAAATAAAAAATAATTTTTTGTTGAAAAACGACACAAGGTACGAAAAAAAAGTTGTTCACCTACAAAGGATCTACCAATTTGTTATTAATAATTTTTAGATAGGACGAGTATATTTTCTTTTAATCGTAAAAATAACCTTCAAAATAAACAAATTAAATTGATAGAAAAACGACATAAGTTGCAATAAAATCTTTAATAACAAAATTGTTTTCTTTTATAAAATGTGAACTTTTTTAAATTATAAATACAAGACAATGAAAATATTTCGAGACAAATAGATATTAGCACAGACTATCTAGATATTATTAGTTAATATCTTAGTGATTTAACTATAGGACATAAATCTAGATATTGAAGTAGAACATTGAAGTAGAATTTTATATCGTAGTCCTCTGTTTTTGATATTTGAATCCTCAAGCATTCGCCTTTTATCATAGCTATGCCATTTTCGTATAGAATGGATAACAAACATGATGTTGAAAAGTTCGCATTTTGGAGAAAGTCGAGTGTGAAGCACGTATCTCATCACAAGATACGTGATAAGAATGTGTTCGTTAAGCCGAAGGAGAGCTTTAATGAAAGAGAATTCACAATCACCAAATTACGTTCGTCGATAAGCTTTGATCTATAACTTTAAAAGACATGCGCACAAATCTGGGGGAAGTACAAAGGCCGAGCGCGTAGTATTAGTAGGTAAACACATTGTTCTAGTGCGAAACGCGAAAACCTGGTCGCGAGCGGTGGGCGTGCGCAGTGTTCTTTGAGAATATGCTCGCGCAGGGGGTAGTATTAAAAAACGAAATTTAGGGTGATCTGCATAATGTGCATTTAGGGTGGTCATCATTGTGTGTGTAAATGTGAAGGAACTGACTAATCTTTTATTGTGTCTCTAGTATCCGGGACAACCATGCAAATTGCACTAACCAAACTCGCCGAAGAGTATGTATTGTATATACATACCTATGTGCCGTATAATATAAGCTCTGAGGACAGTATTTTATTTACTGAAATTTCTTTACATGCTTTATACCATTAGTATCGAGGACGACCGTGCAACAGCAACTAGTACCGCGAATTAAACTCAGTGTCGTATAAATTCAAAATAAACACCACAAACGTGCGACAAAAGACAAGTGATGATTCCTGGAAAATATTTATATTGCAATGTAATTTTAGTAACGTTCTCATGATGTTTTCTCACTTATGTTATTAAAATACTATTTCTGAAAGCCGTTCTTTGCAAAATGTGCTGTTTAATATTTCAAAATGAAAAATATTTATAAATTTTTATTTTCATTTAGAATGTTGGAGACTTTTTACTTTAAAATTGATTAAATATTTTTTATTTCTCTTAAGAGTAAAATTTTCTTGATAGAAGAAAATATAGAAACTTAAATTGTTAATTTTATGCTGGGTCTTCTTATATTGAGGTAGATTAATTCTTTTTCTGATGTAATTGGTGTGACCGTGATTCTTTCAGGACGATTTTAAGGCAATTTTTTTATTTTGCAGTTTTTTTAATTTTAGGAAAAAAATCTAATTTACATAATAAATCAATTTTCAACCCAAAAGTTTACTTTTCAACAAAATAAATTAATTTTCTATCAAATAATTGGTGTTTTAACTAATAAAATGAACAGGATAAAGTT
>NC_046665.1:36193371-36197130 GCF_010883055.1 Belonocnema kinseyi
GAGAATCGTCAACATCGAAATCTGGAAATATTAAAATCCCAATCTCCTGAATTTATTTCAAAGCAGTAGCTGTCAGCAGATAGATATATAAATAGAATCGACCAAATGCTCCGACCGGCAATCGTGCATCTTCGAGTTTTCAAATTCAGAAGAGGAGAAATGGGCTGCGCGCGCAACTCAGTCATTTACAGCGTCTCCTACTATATTCACACGGACATAGCCCTGTCATAGTGTTGGACCGCATCTCGTTTCAGATCTGGGATCACTGGCGACTACTATCGACGCGAAAACTATAGGCATCTGCCTTTGAAGCTTAACAACTCAGTTAAACAAACAAAAAATGCCAGCGCAACAAAAAAAGTGTCATTTAAAAGCTGAAAGTGTTCTACGTTAATGAGCTTGAAGATGTTTATGTAAAAAAATTTTTGTGCTTAGCAGACTGAAAAATGTAAAAAAAAAGTAAGGATTTTTGGGTACATTTAAGAACATTCAAGTTTAGAGCATTATTTCTTATACAAGGGGCGATGGGAAAAATTTGAAAAAATTGATGCTAGTTGCGCTAGCAGTTTTTTTGATAGAGTTGTTAAGCTTCAAAGGCATGCCTATAGTTTTCTCGCCGATAATAGTCGCTGCAATTGGTGTGAGTGGTCACTCCAAACGATGTCACTGGTCGCTCCAAATCGTGTAGCTGGTCGCTAGATTTGGTGTGACTGCTCGCTGCAATTGGTGTGACTGGTCACTCCAAATGGTGTCACTGGTCGCTTCAGATGGTTTGACTGGTGGCTTCACATGGCTTGACTCGATTTCATTGATTTAATGAATTATTTAAAAGAGGATAAACGCTAAAAGAATATAAAAACATTTATTGCATTAAACAATTTTTTATTTACTATATAATTATAATAAGTGCCTATATTAATGAAATTCGCTTTTACAATTTTATAAATTCTATATTAATTAAATTTATATTTCTAATGGAACGTCACTGTTCTCCATCCTGAAACAAAAATCAGATTTAATTATTTCAATTATTTAGTATAATTATCAGTTCAATTAGTTCAATCCCTTCTGGAGGTTTTAATACTTTTATTAAAAGGTTGAGTAAAATATTTTAAATGTATCCTTACCCAACTGTCAGTGGAGGGTTGCGTTCTTGAACGTTTACTAGGCTGGCCTTCATAGCAGCACAACATGGACGCTGCTCCATCGCCTTCCTTAGACTCCAAAAATTCCGTCAAAGCGTCAGGAGTTTTACAAAAATCCTAAAGAAAGACATTTTGTAATTTCACATTAGTCCTTAACCACATCCGTATTTTCTATAACACACTGAAATATTACAGTAATTCCAGGACACTTACTGTCACAAAGTTATCAGTATTCATCACAGCACAAAACACAGTTTAATTGCACAAGCGTCCGGAAGTGTCAACTACTCTGCGCTTTCATCAAATTCACTGGGGAGGGGGGGGGGGCGTCGCAGAGTTTTCGCACCAGTTGATGTGACGTCACAAAGTTGCCGCACCAGTTTGTGTGACAGGCATGGTTACTCTTATTTGATGTGAGAAGAGCCACTGTATTTTGATGTGAAAGATTCACACCAACGGAAACAGTCAAGCTGCTCACTTCAATGCTCACACCAAAATACAGTGGCTCTTCTCACACCAAATAAGAGTAACCATGCTTGCCACACCAACTGATGCGACAACTTTGTGACGTCACACTAACTGGTGCGAAAACTCTGTGACGTCATTCCTCCACCAGTGCATTTGATGGAAGCGCAGTGGTGAGAGGAGTGGTGGGAGCAGCGCGTCGTTTTAGCGTGCTTTTCACTGTAATTTTCCATTTTCATGAGTAACACTTTCACTTTCGTGGTAGAGTAGTTGTCACTTCCGGACGCTTGTGCAATTAAACTGTGTTTTGTGCTGTGATGAATACTGATTACTTTGTGACAGTAAGTGTCCTGGAATTACTGTTATATTTCCGTATGTTATAGAAAATACGGATGCGGTTAAGGACTAATGTGAAATTACTAAATGTGTTTCTTTAGGATTTTTGTAAAACTCCTGACGCTCTGGCGGAGCCGCGTCCATGTTGTGCTGCTATGAAGGCCATCCTAGTAAACGTTCAAGAATGCAACCCTCCACTGACAGTTGGGTAAGGCTACATTAAAAATATTTTACTTAACCTTTTAATAAAAGTATTAAAACGTCCAGAAGGTATTAAACTAATTGAAATGATAATTATAATAAATAATTGAAATAATTAAATCTGATTTTTGTTTCAGGATGGAGAACAGTGACGTTCCAGTAGAAATATAAATTTAATTAATATAGAATTTATAAAGTTGTAAAAGTGAATTTCATTAACTTAGGCACTCATTATAATTATATAGTAAATAAAAAATTGTTTAATGCAATAAATGTTTTTATATTCTTTTAGCGCTTATCCCCATTTAAATAATTCATTAAATCAATGAAATCGAGTCAGGCCATGAGAAGCCACCAGTCAAACCATTTGAAGCGACCAGTCAAACCATTTGAAGCGACCAGTCACACCATTTGAAGCGACCAGTGACGAGACCATTTGGAGTGACCACTCACACCAATTGCAGCAAGCAGTCACACCAAATGAAGCGACCAGTGGCACCATTTGGATTGACCACTAACACCAATTGCATTGAGCAGTCACACCAATTGTAGCGAGCAGCTACACGATTTGGAGCGACCAGTGACACCGTTTGGAGTGACCGCTGACACAAATTGCAGCGAGCAGTCACACCAAATGTAGCGACCAGCCACATCATTTGAAGCGACCAGTGGCATCATTTGGAGTGACCACTAACACCAAATGCATTGAGCAGTTACACCATTTGTAGCGACCAGTGACACCGTTTGGAGTGACCACTCACACCAATTGCAGCGACTAGTCGCACCATTTGCTGTGAGCAGTAACACCATTTGGAGCGACCAGTGACACCACTTAGAGCGACTAATCACTCCAAGCCATACAGTCATTTTCCACTGGGACTTAGTGTCACGCTCCACTCCAAAGTGATAAGCTCACTTCTGGCGTGAAGGTGAAGTGATATTTCACACCATTGTAGTGGGATCTGACCCCAAGGAATTTAGAGAGTATATATACAGTGAAACCCTTCAGTAGTCCTTCCTTCTATATCCCTTCTGAGAATTGACGCCGCGCCGCAGTTAGGGGTAACAGGAGCAGCGCGTCATCTGCTGATGTCACTCAGGCGTGAACCTACAAAAGCGCAGCGGGCTGTAATGAGTTATTTCACACCCACCATCAGTCCCAAAATCGGCGCTATAGAATAATAGAATTAGCATGTAAGACGGGTTGCAAACTTTTTGGTAAGCCCCAGCGTGTCCACCCTGTATATATATGTGTGTGTGTGTGTGTGTGTGTTTGTGTGTACCCATTTATCACAATTATGTGGAACAGTTTGCAGTTCGCAACTTAAAATTAAATTCTATTATTAATTGATCTATTGCATAATGTTCTTGAAATGTATATAAAATACTGGAAGAAGTACTGAATACTGTGTTGGATTTATTATGCAATTTTCAACCTCCTGCAATTCTTTCCCTTATGTAGGTGAAGGATTGCGGACAGACATTCTCAAGTTTCATCGACAACTAATCATGTGATTAGACTTCCGTGAATGGCTCCCTTGATTTTCCTTTTCTAATGAAAAGATTTTTCCTTTTATGAAATACTATAGTCTAAAGAATCAGCTTAGACATT
>NC_046665.1:36197230-36201766 GCF_010883055.1 Belonocnema kinseyi
TACATTCCATAAAAAATGTTATGCTCTCTTTAAAGAATTTTATATCCTAATCTCTATTTTAATACTTTTGTATCACAGAAAGGTTTACATGAGGGAGCTTTCACATATAAATTCAAGCTGTAGGGAAGGAGGGGGTATTTTTAAGCGTGACTTATTTGTATTAGGGGTATTCTGTTTTATGTAAGCGCACTGCCTAAAACAGATTTTTTAAATTCTCTTTCAACTGCAATACATTGTAGTATTATAGGACCATATTTTAGGTACAAAACCAGAGGCCACAATATTTCATGGTTACCGAGAAAAGATTGGTGGTAGTTGGTACACTTTGGCGCGTAGACCATTTTTAAATGAAATGTTATTGCGTCTAAACCAAACCAAACCAAATAAAGTTTTTAAATAATGGAATCGAAAGGAAACCCGGAAAGTTTTACGACGGCGGTCATCATTTCTCAAAAATATATGTTCCCATATGTATTATGTTTTCATAAACATATACACTGGAACCGCATTTATATCCGCCGTCCGATAACGTAAAAATTCACTTATATTCTCCCGAGAGGGGATCCCACTAATGCAGTGGTCGGCACGCTCTTGCCCTGGGCAGGGTAGCCTGCCCTGGCTGTCCTGTGACCTACTCTCAGGGCAGTACCTGCGAGCTTGGCCAGACCACCCCTTTCCTCAAGGGTCCTTTGTTAGAAAATGGGAAAAAAATGTGACATTAAAAAATTCGTAATTTTACAATCAGTGACTTGAAAGTAATATATTTGGAATCTCCGTATTTTTACGATTCCAAAGACATTTAATTTGTCTATAAAGGTTGAATATTTGAGAAGTATTTAGTATTAAATTGACTGTAAAGTTGATATTTCTTGATATTAAACTCCTTCAAATTTTTAACTTTTCTAGGCAAGTAATATATCATTGGAATCGGAAAAATTCGTAGATGCTGATAATGCTATTTTCAAATCGCTAATTTAAAAATTAAAAGTTTTAAAATTTCCTTACTTTGACATGCCTGTGGACAAAAGACCCTTGCTGGAGTAAGCTCACTCACACTAAGGTACATAAATAGACCGAAAAGTAGTAGAAAAAATTAAGTCGGGTGGAGCCTGACCATACCTGAAAATGAAGCAAAAAGTTTGCCGACCACTGCACTAATGCTGCTCAGCGAAGGAGAAATGGCCGCGCTGCGCTCTGATTGGCTTGTTTCTCACGTGGTACTGCGAGGTGGTGAGTACAAGTGGATATAAATGAGAGTTATAGGGTTTTAAGTTATTAGCGCGAGATCATGTACGTAAGAGCGGATTTAAACGCGTTTCCAGTGTATTATAAAAAGTCTGGACGTACGTTTTTAGTACCACAACAAAAAATACGTTAAAACGACATCGGATAATATGGCATATGAGGTAATGTTGCCCATCGGGTCGATCTTTTTGGTTAGGGTCGTGTATTTGGGGTTATATGGGGCAACAACAAGTGCTGTAATATGAAAAGGGGTGGTATGATATATGTGACAATATGACATATGGGGTAATGTGACACACTGGGTTAATGTTTTTGGCAAACCCAGTTTATTTGAGATAATTTGAAACTGCGGGTAATATATTGTAATGTATTGTCCAAAAACATACTTGAAAATTGGACCTATGTCTTTGGTCAGGTTATTGTATTTAGTACAATATTGTACTATCTTTTCGAAAAACAGCCTCGATTCTTAAAAGTTCGGCTGCGGCGGAGCGATCTTTTTATAATATAGAGCAGCGATTCTCAAACTACTACCCTAGGTAGGGTGGCTGGGTAGTCATAAATTCTTCCACATCTACCTGAGTACCCTTCCCCTTCCAGTGTGCAGCGACACTACCCCTCACTGGATTTGAAGTCGCTCCAGGTCCTCGATGCTACGTCCCCTGTGGAGATAATCCCTTTGTCTTCCAACTTGTATCTATTTCTATTTCAAGAATATCATTATGTTCAAGAAAATCATTTAAATATACAAAATTAGATTAATTCCAATCTAATAAAGTATAAACATGATGTATGAACATTTTATCGACGAAAAATTATACAATTTTCCACTTTTGGTCAATTATACGTACAATACAATACAATACAATTATAAATAATAAATGAAAACAATAATAAACAATAATAATAAATAAAAATAATAAAAACATAAATACAATTTTCCACTTTTTAAGTTATGGTCTTACAGTGATTCTCGCATGTTGCAGTTTTTTCTAAAATTTTTAGCTTTTGGTCCAATTTTAAGTTGTAGTGACGTTTGGCAACGTCGAGTGTGATCATGCGTGTTATTCGAAATTTGCGCATAAACTCGAGCACATGGGGCGGATCCGATATTAAAATAACTTAAGTTCACTAACGCCATTCATACATTTACGGTATAAATAATTATCTTTCTATTCTTATAGACTCTGAATGATACTTTTCAAAGTAGATATGGATTTCCGATAACGTTCGATCTATGTCAGAATTATTTTAGATTTTTTCATTTTTCAATCTTATTATTAAATTTGTATTTTCATAGATATTATTCCTCATCATAACAGAAAAATTCACAAAATAGCACTTTTTCTCTTATACACAAAAACCTGTTAAGGGTTTCAATAAAAAAAATTGGATTCAATATACGTCGCTAAGAAATAATGTTAAAAGAGTTCCTCGACTGCAGTGTTTCCTGAAAACTTGAAAAAAAATTGTTTTATAAATTTTCGTACAAAATTTTCCTGCTAAATTTTAATTATTTTTTAATTATTTTTTAATTATTTTTTCTTCGTTAAAAGAATTTTTTATAGAAAAGTACTTTCAATTGTAGAACAGCATACCTGCAAGAAATTATGTACTTTTCACAGATTTAAGAACACTCACTGATAAGGATCACCGTTATGTGTCCAAATATTTGAAACAATTCAATTGTCAATACAATCCCCCAGCGATTATCAAGCTATTATTATTTTAAATAATATTCTCTTTTAATAATTTCCGAAACATGTCCTCTTTTTGGTAAATTGTGAGCAGCTTTACCAACCAAAAAATAATACAACATTTATTTAGGATCACTTCATTAACGTAATTGGGAGCTTATGAAAATTTAATATTGTAATCGAAATCGTTGAGAATCTAACTATATTTACGATTATATTCTCAAACTCGTCAAATTGTCAGGGATTTTGTTGACCTATTAACATTATAATCGAGGAATAGGCGTGGAAATAGCAAGGAAATGGGTAAGTCAAAAGACAAAGGATTAATCTTTACGGGAAACCTAACACCGAGGGCCTGTATCAACTTCGAATCCAGTGAGGGGTAGTGTTGTTTGGCAGGAGAAGGGGAAGGTTCCGCAGGCAGCCGAAGAGGAAAAGACGATCGCCCAGAGTGGCTACCCCGCGGTAGGGGGATCCAACCTGGGCCGGGTAGCTCGGTGGGCGATCGTCTTTTCCTCCACGGCTACCTGCGTAACCTTCCCTTCCACTGTGCAACGACACTATCCCTCACTGAATTCGAAATTGCTTCAGGCCCTCGATGTTAGGTCCCCCATAAAGATAATCTTTTTGTCTTTCAACTTTTCCTTTTCCTCGATATTTCCACGCCTATTCTCGATTAAAAATTCTCGTAGGTCCACAAAATCCCTGAAATTTTTATGAGTTTGCCAGTATAATTGTAAATATAGGTAGATTCTCGACAATTTCGATAAAAATATTAAATTTTCATAAGCTCCCCATTGCGTTAATGAAGTGATTCAAAATCAATTTTCTATGTTTTTTTTTCGTTGGTAAAGCTGTTGAGAATTTAAGAAAAATCCACATTTTTCAAAAATGATTAAAAGAGAGTGTCAACTTAAATTAATTATTATCTAACTAAAATTTCAAAGTGCACCAAGAGTGAAAAATGTTGGAAGAAAACTGCCACATACAAGAATAATTGTAAGAGAATACTGTTATAAATAATAATAATAACTTGTTCAAACACTTAATTTTGTTAACTTGAATTAGTTATCAATCCATCATAACTTAAAAAGTAGAAAATTGTATCTATTGTTTTTATTTATTGTTGTTGTTTTTATTTGTTATACATTTATTTATTATTTATAATTGTATTGCATTGTATGTATAATTGACCAAAAGTGGAAAATTGTATAATTTTTTGTTCATAAAATGTCAATATATCATATTATACTTTATTAGATTAGAATTAATCTAATTTTGTATATTTATATGATTTTCGTGGACAGACTAATATGCTTCAAATAAGAATAGATTCAAGTTAAAAGACAAAGGGATTATCTCCTAAGGGGACCTAGCATGAATGCCTTTCATTTAGTCCGGGAGCTGGGTATGTTCTCGTATGCATTCAAGAGGCAAACGGTAAAAACTAGTTAATCTTATGTATTTTGACCCGCTGAATCCAATGGTACCTGTTAATTTTACGAGAAGTGGATAGGTTTTGTTTAAAACGCAATTGTTTAAACGAATAGGAAAAAATGGTTTTTCTTTATGGGACAAATTTTTTTTAGTAAAT
>NC_046665.1:36201866-36219636 GCF_010883055.1 Belonocnema kinseyi
GTACCATTGGATTCAGCGGGTCAAAATACATAAGATTAACTAGTTTTTACCTTTTGCCTCTTGAATGCATACGGGAACATACCCAGCTCCCGGACTAATTGTTCCGATATTGAGACCTGTTACAATAACTGAAGTTATAAAGATATGACACAATTAAATTTAAATGAGCTGAATCAATTTTGTGATATCATTTTAGAAATATGGAAAAAAAGTGAATATAAATCGGTTAATATTTTCACTAAATTTGTCCAAGAAAAGACATTACTGGACCACTTGGCAGCGTAACAAAGGTGCAATAACTTTTGAAGTTATTAACTTATTTCTTTCTTTTTCTAATGTTCTCCTCATAATCCAGAAAATATAACGCTGCTTATTAAAGTTCTCTAATGAATATTTTACTAAATTTTCCGCTTTACAGGCTGTGAAGTACCCCCCCCTTGGGGTTTTAGGCATTATGAACAAAAAATGAGGATGGCGGCCCTACCGCTCATCAGAAAGAGCGAAAAAAGTTTGTGAATCACTGATATAGAGAGACTTTTGAAATTAAATTAAATGTCCAGAAGTCTCGGCAATTTGTAATTAGTTGAAATTATCCGTGTTTGAGCTTCGTTATCTAAAATGCACTCTAGATTTGCTAATTGGGGCGTGAGAGATTCAAATATGTCTAGTTATCAGAGGAGAAAATTACTTTCAACATTACAAATTTTAATTCTCTTCACTGAATAAGTCTGAAGATCACTAAGCTGATTCAGTATACATAAAGAGATAATATACCTATTTTCTTTGAAACCAATCGATTATTTTGACTAATGAATTATTCCGCTTTGTTAGTAAATCGCTAATTTCTCGGATTAAATGAAAATTAAATAAAAGAAGGGGCTTTCAAAGTGGGCCTGGTTCCTGTTTTATGTTTCGCATCGGTCAGTAGTTTCCACAACCGTGGAAGTTACGATAAGAGTTTTTTTGTGGCACATATAACCTGACAGGAATGTTTTCGATCCGGGCATCGCGCCAGCTCAACCCTTTTCAGGTTTTAGTCGCATTTATCCCTATTCTTTGAGTTTTATTATTCTTGATTACGTAATTCTTATTGAACCAATCTCAAACGATATCTGAGTTGAAAAAATGAATACATAGATTGAGAAAAATATTATAAATTAAGGATTTATGAGACTTTATATGCTTGACTAAATTGGTTGAATTCGCTGATAATTAAATCATTGAATTGAATAATCATAATTGAAATTGAATTTTTGAATAAAAGTTGAGAATCTAAAGAATTCATTATTTAAAAAAAGAAAAATTAGGTCGCTACAGAGATTGTAGAACCCTGAAAAAGGTATGGAATTTTATGTAGAGGAACATGGGGAAAAATAACGACAGGGGCAAAACGGGACATTGATTATATCTCCTCTGCGATATGGTACCTTCTACTGGAAATTGCAGGAACTTCGTTTTGAATCGATCCCGAGATTTCTTATGTGAATTTGTTTTAATGTTGTTGTTATTTTCCAAGTTATGAGACGCATGGACCATTTCGTGTCTGGTTGTATTTTTGACTGATTTTGAACTACGCGTAGTTAATAAAAATGTTTTTTTTTTATTAAAAACGCTTCAGAACCATTCCACTTAATACTTAATAGCCCTTTTTTTGCGTTAAGGCGGTTGCGTTTGAAAGAGCAAAACGAAACACCGCGCGAGATATGGTAGGGCGCACATGGCTTTCGAATTCTGCTGATTCCAGAGATCGATGGTCGCGATTGTTTTTAATGTCACCATATTTCGATCAAACAATAGGTACGATGCAGTTCGTGTGACAATTGGGCGTATCAGACTTGCACGCAGGTTTCGTTAGAATAGACTCTTCCGACTTCAGATATGAGGCCTGATGATATGCTGCCTGATGATCAGCAGCTTTTACTAGTCGAGTGTGTGATGACAGATCCGTAGTTCGCGCGCGAACTTTCGAACTTTGGCGGTGATTATTCCTGCCAGATTTTACGTAGTTAATCACACTGAATACGGGACGCGTTCTATCTTGTCCAGCCTATCTTTCTTCTGAGTTGATGCATTCATCTTTTGGTCTTATGATCAGCCGTTGGGTTTGTTTTACAGGTTGCATCCACCAAAGCTCCCGCTGCATCATACATATTACAACTGACAGTCCGGATGTCGGATTATACGGAAAAATCTCCACGAAGCTCGTCATTCAGTTCAGGCAGATCTTTGGACTTGACATACACCTGGGTGTTGATGTTTCTCCGGGTCCAAAGCATCGCTCTTCCTCTATTGGATGCCTGTCCGCGGTTAGCACTAGTGTCGTCTCTTTCTCTGCTTGCCGGCTTTTTCTGTCTGCGATAGAGTAGGCGCTCTGCTTACATAGCCCCTTTTCCGGAATTGTTCGGCATTTTTTCGCTGACGTTCAGGCGAAAAGTAGGAAAGCTCCACCATGTAACCTTCTCGTTCAGGGTCCATCGCGTTGAATCTGCCTCGATTGTCTCCCCCAACTTTAGGGTAGTTGGCATTGTTGTCCGACCCATTTTCGCGTTTAATTGTCTTAATCTGTACTTACTACAATTATATGTGGTGTTGTCATTATTGTTCCCACGAGGATTTCTTATACATACAGGGTGATTTCTTTAACTTGAAACTTTCAAATTTCTCGAAAGGTACTAAAATGCATTATGCTAGGGTTAGGGTGGCTTAGCTGCCCCAGCTAGGCGTGTATAGCTAGACAGAGTGCAATTTGCAAAACAAAAAGACTTTGCCTAATTTTTTAGGGTGCCCCGTTTTACCTCACATCTTTTCATTATCCCGAAAATAAATACTTTAATCAAATTTATTTGGTCCTAACAACAAATTTCGCAAACGTGCCGATTCTTCATATTTCCTTTTTTGATATATAATTCTTTCTAAAAAGCAACTAACGGATATTTTTTTTTCTAAAGAATTGTTAGGACAGAAAGTGACGGTACCCCGTTTTACGCTATTCTCCCCTAAAATCTTAAAGGAAAGAGTTATTATTAAGTAGAAGATGTTAAAAGTGAAGTAGGGAGTAGAAAGAACATAAAGAGAGAGAAGAGCGTAAAAGAGATGCTTCAATGTGCAACCAGTTCGTGTACCCATAATACCTACTCTTTGCTATTTTGACTATGGTACTTATATTCTCTCTCATTGTCACAATATAGCAAACTGAGTTCAACAATGGGTGTCAGCCGACTTCCACGATCGATCCCTTGTTCGAACCATGAATCCCTTTCTCCTCCTTTTGCAATCCGAGATCATTTCATTCGCATAAAGAAATCTCCACAAGCAGTTCACGGCATGTTTAGTTTCGGGGCCCTAAGACAACTAACCGATCAGAATCTCTTCTATCAGTGACTTTGCCGATTATTCTCTGTAGACAAAAGTTTAGTGACTATTGAAGAAAGCGAAAAATTTAGAATTCGAGAATATATTTTAACAATTTGAATTTGGAAGCGTCAAAAATGTAATAAAGTATCTGTGAAAAAAATGCTACTTTTACGATTTTTTTTCTCAAATCCTTCATTGACTGGACTAGTAAGGGACACTGTGTATTTAGTGGCTGTTCCGATCTTACCCGAACGATCGCCGCTAGTGTATAGCCGAATTTAGCCGGCACTTCTTTCCCGTGGATTTCCGATCAGAGTCCGAGCTAATTTACAAGGCTAAAAGATACGTAAGGGCAAGCGATTCTTTTCGTTTGTCAATTCGCATTGCACTCGGTCACTTTCACAACGCAAAAAAGACACAAAGTTCTTTAGGTTCTTTTTCATGTGTATGCTGATGACGTATTGCCTTCCGTGTGCAACTGTTAGGATACGTAAAGTGCTTTGTGTATGTTTTTCTGTTGTATTTTTCAACTTTTTCGACTTTTCTCATTTATAGACAATTGTTTTTGCAATAAATATGAATAATTAATAGGTTTTATTAACACAGATGCAGTTTTTTCTTACGAATCCAACGATAGCAAAAACTAATTTTTCATAAAAATGTCACTTATATATCTTTTTAGTTTGGACGGCAGTATATGTAGGACGTGTGTTCAAAAAATAAGGTGACTTTATGGTTTTCTCAAAAAATATTCATTTATTCCTCAATATTTATGTTGTCCCCTTCAAAGTAATCCCCCTCAGATGTAATCCACTTGTGCTAACGCTTTTTCCAATCAACGAAGCACTTCTGATAATCATTTTATGGTATAGCCTTGAGTTCTTTCAGCGATGCAGTTTTTATATCCTCAATCGTTGAAAATCGATGTCCTTTTATGGGTCTCTTCAGTTTTGGGGAAAAGAAAAAAGGCACTAGGGGCCAAATCCGGTGAATATGGAGGCTGAGGCATGACTGTGGTGCTGTTTTTGGTCAGAAAGTCTTTCACAAGGAACGATGAATGAGCAGGTGCATTATCGTGATACAAAAGCCACGAATTGTTTTTCCAAAGTTCCGGACGTTTTTTGCGTATCGCCTCTCGCAAACGGCGCATAACTTGAAGGTAATACTCCTTATTGACCGTACGACCTTGTGGTAAGAATTCCTGATGCACTACGCCACGGTAATCAAAGAAGAGAGGGAGCAAAACCTTCACATTTGACCAAACTTGACGTGCTTTTTTCGATCTTGGAGACTCAGGATGCTTCCACTGAGACGATTGGGCTTTAGTTTCAACGTCATAACCATATACCCACGATTCATCCCCAGTGATAACCCTTTTGAGAAAATCAGGATCATTATTGACTTCATTCAACATCTCCTGAGCGATGTTCATGCGATGTATCTTTTGATCAAAATTAAGCAGTTTTGGAAAAAATTTCGCTGACACACGTCTCATGCCCAAAACGTCCGAAAAGATAGCATGGCATGAGCCAACCGATATGCCAACATCTTCAGCAACTTCTCTGATGGTAATTCGGCGATTTTTCAACACCATTTCTGCCACTGCTTGAACGTTTTCATCTGTTGTTGACGTGCTGGGACGTCCAGGGCGAGGTTCGTATTCGACATCCTCTCGGCCTTCTTGGAACAGCTTGTACCACTTATACACATTTTTCTTATTCAGAGTAGACTCACCGTATGCAACAGTCAACATTTCAAGAGTTTTAGAGCAATGGATTCCATTTTTCACACAAAATTTAATGCAAACTCTTTGCTCCATTTTTTTCGAAAGAAGAAAATCGCCGAGCACATCAAACCCTTCTAACCTTTTACGCCTCTGCCAGAAAAACAACACGAGCTATATAGTCAAAACTGTGAACATGTGATCGTGACGAGTGTACTAACACAAGAAAAAAAATTTTAAACTTGAATTTACGTAGTCCGCGAAAATTGAAAAGTCACCTTACTTTTTGAACACACCTCGTGTATATATATATATACTATTTGCATATTGTCTAAACGAATTGATCTATTTGTAATATTTTCAGCGTCAATACGTACAATTTTGATGCATCTTTTGTTGTAAAATATAAGCATTTATTATTTTATTAATGTATCTATCTGAAATGCTAAATATCAACTCTAAATTCAAAATTCTTCTTACGGTATTTCGATTTTTGACAGCACGATTCGAATTTTGTGATAAATAACAGAATAAATTATTTTTTCAAATGTTTATTCAGTATAAAGCGTGAACAAATTCATAGAAGTTTGTTCAATTCTGTCACAAAATAAAAAAGCGTTTATAACAAATTCAGAGAGAATATTTGTGTGTTAAATTTTACATAACTTAGTTCAGTAAACGGAGGACATTACGGCATTTTGTTGAAATTTCATTTCCAGTCATGTAAAATGAAATAGAGTAATATTTGATATGAAACTATCAATTATTGATATAAATTCATTATAATTTAACCCTTCGCCTGTAAAAGTGGGTATTTATGTCTGTGCCAAAACGGTTTCAGTTAATAATTTTCCAAAAAGGGAAAGGTGACCGCCGCCACCCACACCTAAAAAAAAGGTATGCAACCAACTCTCAAGTTTGGCAGTCCCTATAGGCTTATCTATAACAGTCCCAGTCCCTTCTGAACAGTTGCAGTGAGTTGCGGAGAGCAGTTCAAATCGGGAGCGGACCCGAAATATCGTTAGTTACCGTTTCAATCAAAGAAAACAAAGTCTACCGCTGTAAATATGTGAATTCTACATCCCAGTCATGTAAAATTTCGTGCGCCAAAAAAAAATATATTCTTGCTACAAAAAGATTCTGTGGAAGGTCATCTACTACTACACATATCAGGTAGCCACCAGTCAGTAACGTAGAAGGTGTCGAGATTCAAATTCGATGAAAAAGTTATTCTGATTTACTATTGGCAGTACAGTTTATTGTGTTATAATGGTTATTTTTCATTTGATAAAGATTTCCTTTGGTGGAAAAATTTTCTTTTGTGCAAAATAATTTTATGCTAATTGATTCCTAGTAGAAATAACTGAATATTTTGCATTTTCTTTTTCTTGAGTATTGCCGGTGTTTGCTGCCTACAATTTTTCATTCTTTGAATTTAGCACTTTTTCTCATGTTTGCATTCTTTTTGGAGATATTGTTCCGTATTGAGTACCTAGATTTTTTCCAATAGTTACAATTTTGTGATATTGCAAAGATACTAATAAGGATTATGATTCATTAAAATGATTATTGTGCAATTCTTGTTGCCTAAACCCCATTGATAGTAGATCGGGTCGGATGCGACACTACCGTACCTTGTATGTCTTCCTAAACCACTCTACCAGTAGAGGGTTAATATTTTCTGAAGTCCAACAATATTAACCGAAACTTAAAAATTTTAAAGTTTGTACGGGGGACTTGGCCTGAAACTTCAGCTCTAACAATGTTGACGTCCCTAGCGATTCTCACTTTACCTTACTGTTGTGTGATTCCTCTCATAATAAAAGGGAAAATCTTTTTAAAAATTTGCAATTCATACTTTCTTTTAAGTGAATCGTTAATATCACACGAAAATGAACTTTATATCATTTATTTAATACAAATTTACATTACTTTGCGTTATTTTATCGTAAACCTAATCTAAATGCAGTAATGTCCTTCATTTACAGAACTAATTGGGTAAATTTTAATGAACAAATTTTCTCCGTGTATGCTAAGACCGAGATTTATCGGGGGGTTCGAGCCTGGCCTCAGTTGCGTTTACGGAAAATCGGGGTTCTCTGAACCGTTCTTCTTGTTGCTTGTAGCTTCTTATAGTGCCGAACCGTAAATTGTGCAACTTTGCTGACCTCACAAGCGCCTCTCTCGCTTCCTTGGAAGCGTTAATCACAGAATATACCACTATACCAGGTTACAGTAAATCACGGTCCCAGTATAATTTAAAATAGATTTAGGTATTTATTTTAAGTTGTGCATTCTCCAACGGCATAATTATTTTTTCGGATTTTAATTTTTTCATCTGGATAGAGGGAGCACTTAACCTCATTTCGTCAACAGGAATGGCCGAACTATATGCAGGAGGGCAAAAATGATTGTCTTTGCCATATTCCTCCTCGGGTCCAATTCCAATCCTTTTTCCAGGAGAAAAAGTACTGAACCGCCGAAGTAAACGAAAAAACGTAGTCTCCTTGACGAAATAAGGTTGGGTACTTTATAGAGTCCTTTAATTTTCTAATCCGGCATATTTTATTTTCATAGATGAATTTTTAAACGTATTGGCTTTATTAGCAATTGTTGCCGGAAAATAGTATGCGACCATAATTTTAATATACATTCAAAACAATATTTTTTGTCCGGCACACTTTCAAAGCGTAACTTTTCATTCACGTGAAGTATAGGCGCAATGTGGTCGGTTTGAGGCTGGAGTTAGCTGCACATGCTCACTTCGCGAGCGGGCTGACATGGAATTTTACACCCGCTTCACCGGGCGTAAATTTTATTTCAAGAATAAATTAGATTTAAGTGAAAGTGGCTCCAAGACGAACTTCTTGACTGGCATCATATTTGTAGCCAATGTCACGTTATTGACGAAAAGTCAATATTAGAGTATAGGGACGGCGACTGAAACTTGTGGCCGCTAGGCCGAGTGCTATAGGATCTATGGTGAGCTTGGAGATACACAAGACGTCCCTGCGGGGACGACGGCGGCAGCTTTGGCTATTTGCATTATGCACTGGCATTATATGATTCCTTAATAACGCGGTGTTCAGGTGTTAGTGTAAAGTACTATTTTCGAAATGGCAGGTTTTTATGTGACATTTGGGTGCAAAAACAAAGGAGCACATCGCTCACCGAATAACAAAAAAATAAGCAAGCTGATGCCTTGTTCGTGTGTACGAGGCATATCTACAATCGCTGCCCTCTGCGCAGAGCTTGACACATCACCGTCCCCATACCAGAGCTGTGTATCCGCGTTCCTTATCTGTTTTTTATGCATGAATTGATGTTTTCAAGGTTTTCAATTAAACGAAGTTGACCCACCTACACAGAAACACGATATCGATATAAAGTAATAACTTGTTATTCGTAAAAAATGCAGTAATCAATACTTTCAGGTACACTTCTTTTTAATCTCCTTTCGTAATACATGAGTATAAACACGCAGAACATAACATGAAAGTTAAACGTAATATTATTTTATCTAAAGTTTTAAAAATTTAAAAGAGCATTATATTCCTATAAAAAACGCTATTTATAAAAATGGTAATGTTTCTAAATTGAACCATTTTGCATCAATAAGTAAGGTTCTTATTCTTTATCTCCTATGATTATTTGAGCACCTCATATTCCAATCTGTTATAATTCAATCTAATTTATTTTATCCATTTCTGGCCTATTCTAATTGAAACCGATATTAACAGATACATTTTTATTTTCTCCTTGTTCTGTAAGAGTGTTATTTATATTAACAATTTTTCATTGGTATTTACGTGGTCTAATAATTTTTTTAGTTTCTATTTACGGAAAATATGTTAAAAACAGAAAAAAGAGGACGCAATGATAAACCGTGATAAACGGATTTCCAACTTTGAGAAATTGTCGAAAGGGGAAATGGAATAAGAAATTACAAAGTTTAAAAAAAATAGCAATATTGGGCACGATATTAGGATGAAATAGGGTATATGTGGATAAAATTCTTTAGGAGATGATTAAAACAGAATTGGCTAAAAAGTGATACAATATATTTGCGCGTCCACATGAAAAAGAGCTCTTGTGGCCGGTTCTAGTTTAAGAGATATTCGTATTTTAAGACTTCCTCGCTAACTTAAAGTTTTGACAACTTCAAAAATTCCATAGCGATTGTCTTAGGTTTAATATCGCGGAAGTTTATCGGGCTATATGACCGTATTAGTCGTACATGCCACTCTGTATCGGACATGAGGGTCCTCTTCATGCAGACGCCTATAGGTAATATTAAAATACATCATGAATATTTTGATTTGATTTAATAGCGACAAGCCATAAAAGTAAACAGTCAGATTTATTCGTGTTTGCGTCAATATTATGGAAAGTTAAAAGATACTTTACATTTTTTATAGAATATTTTCTAAAAGGTTGTACAATTCTTTAATATTTCGTGTAATTAAACAATCTTTTGATGTATTTGTATTTCATTTTTCAGGTTCTTAAAATAAATAAACAAAGTTTCGGCATTCGTAAAATCCAAGACCCTTTTCCAATCTATTTAGTATTGGCCGCTCATTTGATGCGTTCGGATTTTTACATTCTCATCCTAATGAGAAGGTATTGGTTTTATGTAAAATTTCACTTCGTCGGTTTTCATCAAATCTCCACGTTTTGAGACCCACTGAATCAGAAAAAACGATTTTTACGAAGGGTTTGTCTATCTGTATTCTGTAGGCACGATAACTTTTGAAAAATTGATCAGATTGGATTGTGCTTTGGCACACTTTTTTGAAGCTTAAAAAGAAAGAACAAGTTCGTAAACCAGCTATTTTGGATCAAAATTCGAAAATTGAGCGCATTTTCAAAATTTTTGAAACCACATTTCTGCAAGATTTCAAAATTCTATGAACGGTTATTCATAGTACTCGAGCTAAGCTCTTTTAACAAAAGAGAATTCACAATCACAAAATTACAGTAGTGGATGTTTTTAGTCTTAATTTAAAAAAGTTTGCGCAAGAATGGGCGATAATATAAATACCGAGCACGTAGCGCGAGCTAAATACATAATTGAGCGCGAAGCGCGAGTGCCAACAGTCGCGCGACCTAGGCGCGCTTAAAATAACGAGCCGCACGCGTAGCGCGTGATGAGAATTTATCCTCGTAGCGGGTTATTAATTTTTTTTAATGGCGTTTGGCTAGGTGGGTTTTGGTTACCTACTTGCTGTGTGTTTGTGTCGGAGCGAGTGGCTGAGTCTTAGTGTGAGTGTGTGTGAGAATGAGCGTTTTTGTGTGTGTGCACATGTGTACGTTGGGGGGGGGGGTGCAGGAGAAAATGTGCTGATTTTTCACGATACCCATCTGGACCCATGTGGAGAAAATTAAGTCAAAAAATTATTTTTCCTTCGGTTTAGAAAAACCTTTCCTTATTCTTGATAGAAATAGCGCACATTTCTATCGTACACCTAAGGGAAATTAATTCCTGGATATCAGAGTAAGTACAAGTTCCTCGAAGAACGGAAATACATGGGACTAAGGCACGGGAATTCAATGCAGAGGCAGTCGTGACGGGTCGATTCATATGTTATTATATGCTGGGCAATATTTCTTTGATGAAAAAATTGAGAAAGCGCTCTTGATTTCCGAGTAACGTCCTCCTGTCCTGACATTAGGGATAGGTATAGGTAGATGTATGTATGTGGTGCCCACAAGTTCAAAAATGCTCGTCCACATGCTTTATTGATCGACGTGTATCTCAACCCGACCAAAGCCGCCTCTACTATCTCGGTATAGGTAGTTCATACTCGTCATTCTCACTTCACATTCCTCCATGATGCACGTGATATGACCAAGAGGTTCCAGACTTTCGAGCTCCAAACATCCCTCCCTCTAATCTTCTAATCAACCCGATTGCAAACAATGAAATGCCTCCTCCTTAGCTTAGATACTCGGCTTGAATTACTTCCACGAATTTTACACAGAAAAAAGTCTCGAGACTCGGAATTGCTGAATTATTGTAGACAGGCGTTCAAACCAATAAGTAGACTTGAATTAATTAATTTTGTAATTAAATCTGAATGCTGTACACACTTGGGGTATATAGTGAAACAGTTTTCTAGGCTGAAATTGATCCTTAATCACGCTGTATTTAAGACATCAATTATCTGTCATTTGTAGATTGAGATGTTTAAAACTGAATTTGTTTGCTACTATGTGATTCGCTCAGTTTCTCGAATGGCTTCAAATCTGTAATGTATTACAATGTCCATTTCAAGCAGTCATATTGAATATAGGTTTACCTCTTTTTGAATGAGGCTGACTTCTTTGAGGTTAGGCTACCCTGTTTCACATGATTTAAAAATTTTATAAATTATTGAGAGATTAAGAGAAGTCTTACTCAAGGCTACTAGATTCCTTTTGCTATTTTAGTTCTAGGTGATGTAAAGGCTTTTGAGGCTTATGTAAGGCTCTTAAAAAAAAATAACGAGTAAAATTCTGTTACACTGATAGAAATATTATCATTGATTTAAGAGGGTCGTCTAATGTGTCAGATCAAAAAAATCGATTTTTTTCATAAATCACGTCTAAAACATGTATACAAGACGTGGGTGAAAGGATTTTTTGCGTTTGAAGTGATTGAAAAGTTATACGCGCAAACCGATGCAGATATACGGAGCGTACATCGACACAGGGATCATCCATATATTACGTAAGACGTTTTTCTTTTGTTTATATTGTTGTGCCCTTCTCAACTTCACAGCAATTTTATGTTCATCTTTATTCAAACAAAAGAAAAACGTCGTACGTAATATATGTACTCTATGGTCCAGACATAGCAGATTGATGGTTAGGCAATTTTTATTATGAATTATATACAACAACTTTTAAACGTGTTTTTCTCAAAACACGATTTTTTAAGAACTGCTGCCATGATATCTCGAAAACTGTTTGATTGTTTCTGCTCAAATTTATACAGCATCTTTAGCTCATATACAACTTCAAGTTGAACTAAAAGAATTAAGATTGCTTCGTTAGTTTTTTTAGCACTTATATAGACCCCCCCCCCCCCCAAGAAAAGAATAAAATCGAATTTTTTTCTGAAGCTCACAAAAAAAATATTATTTTAAATTCTTCCTTCTTTATTTTAGTTATGTGCAGTCTCAAGTCTCGCGAAGAAAATGGCGTATGGTTTTTTGATTTCAGATAATTAGAATAGCTGGAATCATGGCAGCAGTGGAGCACCTCTTCTTTTATATCTGTTCCTGTTGAGCGGTGTACCTCGAAAAATATTCTGTGTAATGACTTCAAAAAATTTCCAAAGTTTGTTTAAATGTATTAAAAAAAGATATGAAATATAATAATTATTTTGTTTCAACGGTTTTTCAAAAAGAAATTTACCAAAAATAGCATTAGACAACGGCCGTCACAATAGAAGACCCCCTTAACCATACGATCGTAGGTTAGAAAATTATGAATACATTCATAATATAACTCGTGTACTGCAATTATACAGAGTACGAAATGCACTTACTGAAATATTGTAAATAAAACTTATTTATATTTGTGGCACAAAAATGCAATATACGTATTGCAATTATATGAAATGTGTAATCCTACTAAAAATTTGACTAAGCGAGCTAGCTCTAAAATATTGTGGTTTAGCAATACACTCTGCATGAGTGATTTACCAGGCGTATCTCGCTCGCGCCAGCGCGTCCGTCTTCATAAACAATAAGAATCGGATGGCCAAAACAAACATCATGTATGACTGTATCTATAACAGCAATAAAATATAATAAATCTAGTCATAAATATTGTTGTACTGCAAAGTCATTTCTATCAGTATACAAACCAATCGGCGATAATTTGGAATTGCAGTGACAGATACGCTATATAAACGACTTCTAAACACATTCAAAGCAACTGAATGGATTTTTGTTTCCTGGGATCCTCAATATCTGAATTATTTCAGAATTTTAACATAAATTTGCTTAAATTCCGATACACTTGAATCCAGATAAATTGTGACTTGGCTTAAATTTAAGCTTTATTAAGTTCTAAATGTCTTCTATTTGAAGTCTAAATGCATAAAAAAATAACATTTTGTGAAAATGCCGTCCGTGTAGTGCTTCATGGAAACATATATATTTTTTTTATATACAAAGAGGCAAGCCGGGCCTATCAGGCTCACTCTAAATTGCAACGTCAACTATGAATACCAAGCTGAAAAGAGTTTTTTTAAATGTTTTGAAGAATTTATCTTTTTTTTACTGAAAATTATTATAATTATAACTAAAAGTGATCAATAGTGCGCAGTGAAAAAACTTTTTTTTTTTAATTTATAATTAGGAGGAGGGAGAAAAGTTGTTATTTTGGTTCAAAATAACTCCCCTTAAGTTTCATAAAAGAAAAAAATTCCTTTCTCACCCGCATCCATTTAATACATGAAAATGATGAAAAATCGCACATTTCTCATTATTTTTTGAGAACTTTTTTGTTTGAAGTCCCAAACCGATAGAAAAAGTTGTATACGACACTTAATTCGTAACTGTGTAGTGTAGATCCCGTGATAAAATTCCTTACACGGAAAAAATGTATACGTAAAAAAGTCACGAACTAGTAGCTAGGTCTCGGATATGAGAAAAATTCATTGTACATTGAAGTATTTTCGTAAGTGATCTGCGAATCTTGCAAAAGAATCGACGAACTAGATATGGCAAGTCTAAAACCGTTCATCACTTTATTTTCCATAAATAATTATAAAAATAGATTTTATGCTTTCACGATGATTCATTTTGATAAAAAGAGATATTTCGGGTTTCACTCGTGTAAAAAACTACGAATTGTTTGCCGACGTTTCGTGAACATTGCAGTTTACATCTTCAGGGCTGACCTGAAACTGAGGTATCAGGTCATGATGTTCTTAGGTATACTTTCTACGATGCCTGTGATTGTCCAGAGCACATCACCGTGGGGACTGGTCGAACTTTATTGGCCAATCAAGCCTTTTTCAAAAAATGCGGGGGAACGGAAAGCCAAATCGGATTGGTATTATATCCATTGTCCCGATTGATGTTATTAGGGTGTTTTAAGATTTTGTTTGCTTCTCTATGTTTTCTTGGAAATTTGTTGTGTGTTTTTGCAATGACTGTTGTTTCATCAAATAAAATATTATGTCCTGTTTCGATATGATGTTCAGCTAGTGCTGATTGCGTAAAATGTTTTAGCCTGACTGTACTTTCTTGTTCCTTCATACATTAGCTCACCGCTCTCCCGGTTTCTCCAATACAGACTTTGCCACAAGAACAAGAGATTTTATATACTCCTGGATCACTGAAGGGTGCCTTTTTGTCTTTAGGGTTATTTAGTAGTTGTCCTATTTTCGCAGGTGGTTTAAATATGGTTTGGATGTTGTGCTTGTTGAGAATTCTTCCTATTTGTTCTGTGACACCTGGCATGTAGGGTAGAGTGGTGGTCATTTTTCTCTCTCTTTCTTTCGTAGGTTGTGTTAATTTTATTTTTTGAGTGTGTTTTCTTATTGCTTTATCAATTTGTTTGTTTGTGTAATCGTTCTGTATTAGGATTTGTTTAACGTTTTGTAATTCCTTTGTTAAGTTATCTTGGTCTGTTATGGAGACAGCTCTGTATACAAGGGAGTTGATGACAGATTGTTTTTGAGATGGGTGATGGTGGAAGGAGGCATTTAGGTATCTGTTTGTATGCGTGGGTTTTCTGTAATCAGATTTTTTGTAAACGAATACGTCCAAGAAATGCAATTTTCCGTGTTGTTCTATTTCCATGGTGAACTGAATATTAGGATGTAATTGATTGATAAAATCAAAAAACTTATTTAGTTCATCTCGTCCATGTCGCCAGATGACAAATGTGTCATCAACGCAACGGAACTAGAATTCTGGTTTAAGTTTGGCTTGGTTGAAGATTTTAGTTTCTAGGTGTTCCATAAAGACATTGGCTATTATAGGTGAGATTAAGGATCCCATTGCTGCCCCTGAGGTTTGTTCGTAGAATTGGTTATTGAACGAGAAGTAAGTATTATTGAGACATTGTTCTATCAAAGGACAAGCTCGGAAGGGAAGTTTGTGAAAGATTGAATAATATCAATTGTATCCGAGATTGGTACTTTCGTAAACGGAAACGAGCTAGGTTGTAAGTTGGTGAGTTTATTGCGCTGACGATCGGTCTGATTGGAATGTTTTCTTTGTGGATTCTTGGGAGCCCGTGAAGTTTTGGAGAGATGGGATTAGTGATAACACATTAAGACATGAAGTTTACAGAAAACCCACGCATACAAAAAGATACCTACATGCCTCATCCCATCATCACCCATCTCAAATACAATCTGTCATCAACTCCCTTGTATACAGAGCTGTCTCCATAATAGACAAAGATAACTTACAAAAGGAATTACAAAACGTTAAACAAATCCTGATACAGAACGATTACATAAAACAAACAAATTAATAAAACAATAAGAAAACACACTCAAAAAAGAAAGTCAACACAACCTACGAAAGAAAGAGAGAGAAAAATGACCAACACCCTCCCCTACATCAAAGGTGTCACAGAACAAATAGGAAGAATTCTCAACAAACACAACATCCAAATCATATTTAAACCACCTGCGAAAATAGGACAACTACTAAATAACCCTAAAGATAAAAAGGCACCCTTCAGTGATCTAGGAGTATATAAAATCCCTTGTTCTTGTGGAAAAGTCTATATTGAAGAAACCGGGAGAGCGGTGAGCCAACGTATGAAGGAACATGAAAGTAAAGTCAGGCTAAAACATTTCACGCAATCAACAATAGCTGAAGATCATATCGAAACAGGACATAACATTTTATTTGATGAAACAACAGTCATTGCAAAAACACAACAAATTTCCAAGAAAACATGGAGAAGCAATCGAAATCTTAAAACACCCTAATAACATCAATAGGGACAATTGATATAATACCAATCCGATTTGGCATTCCGTTCTCCCGCATTTTTAAAAAAAGACTTGATTGGCCAATCAAATTCGACCAGTCCCCATGGTGGGGCGCTCTGGCCAATCACAGGCATCGTAGAAAGTATACTTAAAAACATCATGACCTGATACCTCAGTTTCAGGTCAGCCCTGAAGATGTGAACTGCAATGTTCACGAAACGTTGGCAAATAATTCGTAGTTTTTTACACGAGTGAAACCCGAAATATTTCTTTTTATCAATTACAAAAATATTAAGAGTGATTGGGTAAAGTTTCACAGAGAACTCATGAGCTTGCCTGACAAATCTGGGAACGAGGACCTATGTTCGTGTTTACGTGACCCGTACACACTCTCACCCATACGCTCGGTGCGTTTGAGCATGCGCATGTGTGGTTTGAGTTCGTCGGATGAGTGGCTAGAATTTTTATTATACCTACATTGTTCCGCCTCGATGGCTACGCGTTTTTTCGCACTCATGGTTTATGTTTAGAAACTGTCGAGTCAGCAGTTTCGAGGGTTCAAATCTTCAGAGTTGTGCGAATTTATAAATAAATGTAAATTAAGTCGCACAAATAAATTTTTTCCCTTTTTATATTTAAGTCTACAATTTTCAGGAACTGTTCGTGGGAAATTCGTATTGTTCATAAAGAAGTTCTAAATCTATAAATAAATTTTTCATATAAATCATGATTTAGTATAATAGTATAATAGTAATAATAGAAAACTTTTAAAATTTTGGTGACTTTTGCATAGTTTTCCTTATAACATTTCTGAGAAGGCATAACAATTTTAATTATTCTTTTTTACTGTGAGGTCAAACAAAGTTTATGCATGAAAAATCTTGAGCATATACTTTTTTTTAACTATATTGCCTTACAAGTTACATATATGGATAATAGGCATTTGGTTTCTGTATCAAATTGATTTTTTTAAATAAGTTCTGGGCAGGCTTAACATGAGCCCTTTTAGTGGCTCACTTTAAGACCATAATTCTGTACTAGTTTTTAGTACAAAGTTTTCTTCGTTTTACCCCAATCTGGTATTTTAGCCAGGCTTTAGTTGAGTCGTGATGAAGATAAAAGGACCGAAAAATTTTAGTCAGAAATTGGTGGGGCCTCAGTCAACCTATACCCCAGATATACTTTCTAAAAATGGCAATGCGTTATAATGTAAGGCAGTGTCATCTTAGAAGTTTGTATGTACTAAATTATACTTTAGTAAACACCAGAATCACAGCCCGAACTGCTTGTCACAAGAAACGAACATCTATTTTCATTTGAAGCATCCGAATATTTAACACTTATAAGCACGTGTTTTTAATGAAAATAACACAATCGGAATTTTCGTGAAATAAAGTGTAAATGATAGTTTCGGCGAATTCTATTTAATATATATATATATGTTACAATTTATACCCGAAATCAGTTACAACTAGTTTTAACTAGTTAAAAATTCGAAAGAAGATGGAATTAAAAAAATTTTCGGGCTTTTACAATCGGACTTGGTTACTTAATGTTTTGACTAGTTAAAACTAGTTTTAATTGATTTCGGGTATAAAATACTAAATAGGGTGTGTAAATATGATCAAAAAATTGGAAGTGCACCAAACTCTCGCGTTCAGTCACCTCGTTCTCAGCCTTCCTAGAACTGCTGGCTCCCTCAGTTTCTCAGGGAGCAGAGCGAGAGCGGTTGCGGCATT
>NC_046665.1:36219736-36237773 GCF_010883055.1 Belonocnema kinseyi
AATTAGAAACGAGTCAAGCGGCCCTCACTGTTAACGTTTCGATCCCCCCGAAACCAGTCCAAGGCTATTTGAAGGTAACTCCCGACACTTGATTGAACGCGAGAGTTTGGGATAAATTATTTTTTTCCCCTGCTAACAAGAACGTTAATTTGTTTAAAATAAAGATCAAAGTATTTGTCATATGTAAAATATAAGAGAAACAGTCAAATTTGTACCGTAGAAATAAAAGCCAGTGGAAAGTAATGAATTGTCATAGTAAAGTGCAAATGTTCAATATTCAGATGTTGTGTAATACAAATATTTGAAATAATGTATAAAAATGTGTATGTATTTAAATATTATTATTTTTTTTTTACAAATCTTTTTCCACATATATTCATATCACAGCTGAATCTACAATGGTGACGAAACGGCGATCCCCCCCCCCCCAGGATTCTCTAGCTTACCGTAAAGTTGTGTGTGTGTGTCGAAAGCTGAATGGCACCTGGGTGAGGTATCTAGAACGGTGACTCTGGGATACCGGGCGACCTGTCAGAGTAGGTAGCATTGTACTTGCATGCGGGGCTCTACAAGGATGGACGAACCCCTTACCCTAGCTTCTCGTGGGAACAACAATGAGAACACCATACATAGTTGTAGTAAAAGCGGTTCAAAACAACAGAACGCGCAGGGCTCCCGACAATGGGTCGGCCAACACTGCCGACTATTCTAGAGCTGGGCGAGCCAATGAAAATGGATTCAATGCGATGGATCGGCGGAATTTCGGGACCTTTAGGTGGACGGAGCGACTAGATCTCGACTTGCTAGAGGGCTACGATGCGAGTGTGGCCCCTGAACGGGGTAACATGGCACGGCTGCATGCTCTGTGGTGTGAGAAACAGCCGAAGCTATCGCACTTTTCGCATCAGCGTCTGCGAAACCATGTCGAACTACCCAAAAAAAGGGGGCTATGTAAGCGGAACGCCTACTCTACCACAGCTAGAACAAGCCGGAAACAGAGAAAGAGAGGCGACACTAAGACCAACCGCGGGCAGGCATCCAATAGAGGAAGAGCGATGCTTTATGACCCGGAGAAACATCAACACCAAGGTTTCTCTCAAGCCTACAGATCTGGCTGAAATAGATGACGCGCTTCGTGGACATTTTCCCGAAGAAACCGACCTCTGGTCTATCAATTACTGTGTGTATAATTCAGCGAGAGCTTTGGCCGATGCGAACCGTAAAACAAAACCAACGGTTGATCATAAGACCAAAAGACGAATGCACCAACTTACCATAAAGTTAAGCTAAGCAAGACAGTACGCGTCCCGCATTCAGTGTGTGATTGACTCCATCACATCTGGCAGGAATTTTATCACCAAGGTTCGAAAGTTCGCGCGCGAACTCCGGACTCGTTATCACACACTTAACAAGTCAAAGCTGCTGACCAACAGGCAGCATATTGGTGACAGAATATGGATACTATCTGACGCTAAGAGAAGTCTAGAGCGGAGGACCGGCCCCAACCAGAGGAGGTCGAAGTATTTTGGAGAAAAGTCTACGAAGTGCAGCATAGACTGGACGAAGACTCAGAAAATATAAATATCTTCATGGAGCTGTGTGATGCTCTCATAACACCTGATCAAGAATGCCCACCCATCACTACCGAGGAGGTGAAAAAAGTATTAAGAGGGATGAAGAACTATTCCGCACCGGAAACAGATTGTATCAAAACCTTCTGGCGGAAGAAGTTTCCTTCAACCCATCAGCATTTGGCCCGTATTTTCACCTCATATTTAAAGACGGAAGAGCCGATTTTGGAGTGGTTGGTGGAAGGGCGCACAATACTCCTGCCGAAAATAGGCAACTTAGCTGACCTGAAGAATTATAGGCCAATCACTTGTCTGAACACACTGTATAAGATATTCACAGCTATCCTAAATGATAGGATTGTTCGGGCAATGGAACCTGTGTGGCAAGAAATGTATGAACAACGAGGCTCAAAGAAAAGCGTAGCGAGATTTTGGGAGAACCTGCTCATCGATAGATGTGTCTGCAAAGATGCAGCATTCTGCCAGCGTGACCTATCGATGGCCTGGATTGATTATCGGAAAGCTTTCGATTCGACCTCTCATGGACTTATCATCTGTCTTTTAGAAAGCTTAAACGTTCATCCGCAAATCATTAGGTGCATAGAGAGATTGATGCCGCTTTGGAAAACCATATTTACTATCTTATCTGGAAAAAATCGTGTGACAACTAACAAGGTCACCTTTCAGAGGTGTCTTTCAGGGCGACTCCATGAAACCACTTCTCTTTTGCCTCACATTATTGCTACTATCTCTAGCGGCAAACCTGCAGATCGAAAGTACAAGGTCACTCATGTATTTCACATGTACGTTCTTAAGATCTATGCTAAAAACAGAGAGCAACTGCATTTAGCTCTAGGGATTGTCGAACGATATACTAAGAAAATTGGAATGGAATTTGGGTTAGACAAATGCGCCAAGGTTTATTTGAAGCGAGGAAAACTTAATGGCATCCCTGAAGATCCTGAGCTCGTTGATAGAAGAGCTATACGACACCTTTGCGCTGGAGAGACTTATACATACCTGGGTGTGCCACAGAGCCGCATTCAGGCTGTGACATCTATAAAGGATACTCTACCAAGCAGATACAAACGTCTCATCCGGCAAATTTGGTCTTCCGAACAGTCGGCGAGGAACAAAGTATCTGCAACGAACATGCTTGCCGTCCCGGTTGTACTCTATTATTTTGGAGTAGGTCCATGGGCGAAGAACGAGCTCAGATCCCTTGATATCGGGACAAGAAAGGTTATGCACATGAACAAAAGCATGCATCTTAAGTCTTCTGTTCCGCGACTGTACATCGCACGACGTCAAGGTGGTCGCGGAATATTGAGTGTTGAATGTCTTCACAACAGGATTATTCTGGGTGCAGCACGTAGAGTCGCAAATGGAAGAGACCCTCTTCTGAAAATGGTCAGGAATCACGAAGAAGTGGTCAAAGGATCGTTTCTGTACAAAGCAGCGGAGGAGGCTGCTGAAACACTTGGACTTAACTTAAGTATTAGGGTTAAGCAAAATGCATCAAATCTTATCTATCCCGAGTACTCACACCTGAAAGCCCGGATTAAGAAAGCACAAGAGAAAAACTTTCGTGAACAGCTCCTCGATAAGAGAATGCACGGTATCTTCCACAGAAATGTGGAGGATCAGTCAATGTCGTGTGAGCTAACGTTTGCTTTCCTTAAATCGCCCGGAATGAAGTCTGGTACGGAGGGTTTCCTTTTGGCATTCTCGATGATAGCTGCAGGGCGTGCCATGCACACCCTGAACATTTAGCTCACATATTATCTAGTTGTCCAACTCATGCGGGAACGACCTACATCCAAAGGCACAATGCGGCACTCAGAGTGCTTTTTTACCATCTCTGTCACTCAATTATCGAGAATAGGAAGTGCCGCATATACTGGAACTTTATATTCTCGACAATTGTTTCTGTTGTACACTCGAGGCTAGACATGGTTCTTCTTGACTTCGAGAAGTGAACCATGTTCGTTATCGAATTTTCGGTACCAGCAGACAAAAACATCATAGCCAAGGAGAATGAAAAGAAAGAGAGGCATAGAGACCTTGTAAGGGAGTTGCAACGATTGTACCCGGAATATTTTGTTAAACTAATCGTTCTTATCATCGGCGCTGTTGGAGGTGCCAATATTTCACTCGTCAATAGCCTGAAAAGCATCCCTGCGTGTCAACAATATGCTAAAACACTTGCGGAAAAAACGCAGAAGGTGATAGTCCTTGGATCACTCCGTGTTCTCAGGGTGCACGAGGCTTTTGCCGGATCGTCGTATTGATTCCTTTACAGACTGTAACCACCTTTCTCACGATCGTAAGACGTCGTTGTGGCTGAAATTTTACCGCGATTTCGCTGGAAGCGGGTGTAATTTTTCAGATTAACACCCGCTCCCGGTGAAATCCTGCGGTTGTCCTTACTGCAAATCTTTTATATATAATATGTATGTACATGTGTGTATAAACTGGTTAGATTTTCTCTTATTTTTTCCAAACAGTGTCGAATCAGAAATATGGAGAAACTAGCCAGGACTCTACCAAATGCCGATAATAATTTATACATTGGAAGTGCAGTTTGTAACTTCCTGCATATTAGAATTATGGCACTATATCAATATATAACAGGTGTACCCAATGCCTGAAGCATGTGACCACGAAGGATTTGGAGTCTTAAAAACGAATCCGTTGTCTACATTTTTACTATGTTTTAGGTTTTTGAGATATCCTAACCTAAAAATCAAAAATGGCTATTTTTAATCATATTTGAGGCAATATAACATGAGCAAAATATTTTCCTCTAAAAACTGCTAGCGCTTTCTTTTGGTGCTTCTTTTTATTTTTCATTTACATTTTTGGTTGTCCCTAGCAGATTTTTTTTCTGCGAGATATGGCACATTTACCATTTCAGTTCCACAATGAAAAACCAGCAAAGAAGACGAAGAAAGCGAATAAATGGTTAGTGGATCATATCTCATAGAAAAAAATCGGTTTGAGATGATTAAAACTTTAAATGAAAGATAAAAAGGAGTACTAAACGATGGCGTTAGCAGTTTTTAGAAAAAAATTCTGATCGTATTATATTGCCTTAAATATGGTATAGGAAATACGTATAGGAAAAATTTGGATAACCGGTCCGATTTAGGATACTAAAATCCCTGGAGTCAAATGGTCCGATCTTTAGGTACAAAAAATATGTCATTTTTGTTGGCCTTTGTAATAAAAGTTATATTGTAATTTTTTCGAAAAGAAACTCAACACAGTAAAAACAAAGTTTGCATCTAACACTAATTTCAGGGTACCATATACCTGCAACAAAAATTAGTCTGGTTATTGTGAATTGTTCTCGAGCACCTTCACAAGGTATCGTTTCCCTGGCACTTGGGATACGATAAGTCACCTGCTGTCAATTATTTTCACAGTTTTGTGGCAAAAAATAGTCGGCGAGTTTCGTACCTCAACTACGAGCGAGATGGAACACCATCTTGAAATTACCTGCAACAAAATTGATCCCAGATTTTTTACTGTGAAATAAGTGACTAATTGACCTTGTATCTCTAAAAACGCATGGCACGACCTAGTGGTGATAAATTGTGCTTTAATATAAGATTGATCTTTATAAGTCTACAAGTACTCAGATTCCAACGTGAATCGTATCCAAACCAAGCAGAAAATGCGACACAATATTGTAGTCTAGTTTGATATACAGGTATAGATACTCCGATTATATCCTAGCCGCAAGCATAGTATAGAGTATATATTATGCCTATTGCCTAAACTTTCGTGTATTAACCTGAAGTGGCAAGTGGGGAATGTGTGATATGTTTCTAAAGCAAGTACAACCTCGAAAAGGGAGTTGAGATTTTGTTGTTTGTATTATTATCATTACTGTAACGAGACGAAATTCCAATTATGAAAGTTTAATTCACAATTAAAATGTAGTACATATTAAAATGGTGGCGTCTTATGTACGATTTTTAATCTGATGATGGGTTTATATTAAGAAAATGTATGGACTATCGTGGAGACTGTTGCTTAGTATGTAGTATGAAGAGGATAGAACCCAATGAGTTATATGCTTATCCTGATATTTCAAAGTGTGACATCCTAAATTGAAGGAGGTTGCAAGCGAAATCGTATGGAGAAAATTGATATAATTGATGAGAAAGATCCAAAACATACCCCTAACTTAAATTCTCCATTTTGTGACTTGCGCGCTTTTGATTGTCACCTCAATTGTTTTCCAACCAATCTATAAGTTTGTCTGGGCTTAAGAAAAAATGGCCTGAATTGAAGGCCTTCCAATTTGAATTCTAAAATTCAAAATTTTAATTTTTACCTTATAATTAATATATAATATATAATAATAATTACTTTTTCTAGATTAAAGTACAAAAACTGTAGAGCGATCGTACCCAATCAATCTTAACTTTAAAAGTTTAAGGCATCATAATTGAATTTTATTGTTTCATATGTTTGATTTTGCTTTATTTTTTGTTACGATCAAAATTAGAATTTTCTCTATATTTCATGAAATTCAAAAAGTTATTAATAACTCTGATAATTTTCTTTTGTATCAAAAAATACCAATACAGTCTGTCAATTCTTTCCAATGAAATCTTGATCACAGACAGACATACATACGTACAGACATGTAGAAAGCCAGGCACAATCATAAAAATCTGTTTTTCGGGTTCAGAGGGTCTCAAAACGTAGAAATTTGACAAAAAAGGGGTAGGATAAATTTTTACACAAATCTCATCTCTGATGAGAATGTAAAATAATGACCCTTGCGTTACATACTGCAGAAATGTCGACTATTTGGCAAACGTAGCCAGATAACAAAATAGGTGACACACTCCACGTGCACAGTATTAGAATACGAGTCGGTGCACTTTGCCATTGCGCAATGCAGAATCGTGTACTGATGATGATTAATGGCTTACGTAATATTATTTTACGATATACATGATCGCTTACATCAAACGTCGCGACATAATTAATTTTTATTCTTTCGAATGAAATCGTAAATTCATTAGTATAATTTCTATCATGTTTTTTTTAATTTTTAATAAGTTTATATGTAATTGAGTTTTTCAGTTTTGCTTTCGAGAACTATTTGTATTCTTGTTTTATTAAATCGGGACAATCAATCGATATTAAACGTAACAATGGAAGAGGAAAACGACCCATTTTAAACTAGGTCAAATCGACTTTTCTAATAAGAGATAATACTCCTATTGAACTACGAGAATTTGAAAATGTCATATTTGAATTTTGATTGAATTGATATTTTTATTTGTCATTCGAATTAATAAATCTTCTACCCTTTTACTTATAAGTGTTTTCAGGAAATGTTTAGCTTTCCTTAAACAATATGAAATAGAAACATTTAAGGAGAATTTTGGTAATTATTTATAAATTTGGAAGAAAGTATCCTACCTTTTTCCTCAAGTTTCTTTATTGAATAACTGGAAGCAGGGTAGCGAGAGATTACCTATCCAGAATATTTAAAACAAAACAATCTTATAATCTCTTAATTCCGTCAAATTTTTCTTCTTGTTTTGAAATAAATTAATTTCAATTTAAATTCAAAATATTCGTGATATTATTGGAAACAATATTTAAAGCTGAAGTTTAAGTATGTGATACTCATGATAATCTTGAAAGAACCATTACACGCAAAATAAATCAGTTTCATTACTAAAAGTAGCGAGCATCTGAGAACATTTTATTGTTCATCTAACCCCATTTTCAAAAATAGGGTTAATTTTATGTCATTTAAAATCTTCAAGATAATTTTGAATTTAAAGAATGTTAACAGGTGTTTTAAAGTAGAAACTGAAAGAGACCTGGTAAGAAAAATGATAATGTAGGTGATCTTCTTAATTTAATTACTATCTTTAAGAATGTGATCTTTACATACACTAAATCTTTCCAAGTTACGAGATCAGTGACATGTTAATGTATCATTTGAGAAGTGCATGTGTGGAGAAAATTTGGGGCGCGAGACATATAATTTCTCACTCGAATTGGACGCAATCAGACTTTGATGTTTGCCTTCAGTCTTATTTTAAAATGAATCCCTTCGCCTTAGCAGTAAACTGTATTTTAAATTCCATACGAAAAATTGAATATATGCGAATTTCATCTTCCCTTTGAAACTGCACATTGGTACTTTCTTCACTCGTATTTTTTAATGAAAAATTAAATTAAAGGACAATAAAATAAAGAAAATCTTAAGTTTTTATAATACACTGCGGGCTCCCGATTTACCGGAACCTGACATACCCTATAAGGTGGAACTTAGACGACCATAAGACGTTTGCAAGGTCAGAGTTACGCAGTTTAGCGTTCGACACTATAAGATGACACAAGGAAGAAAAATACTAACGGTTTGCATAGTCTCGATTTACCGTGAAGGCTATTGAGGGTACCCCCGCAATGTCCCCATTGTATTTGATGTAAAGAAAAAAAATGTTTTCGCTACGCGGGCACATTCACATCGAGCGCGACTAGCTGCGCTTGATGTTTGAGCGCGCCCACGGCGTGCGACTGTTAGTTTTTGCGCTTCGCGATCGGTAATATATTTATCTCGTGCTTCGCAATCCATAATGTATTTACATCGCACTAGGTGCTCGGTCTTTGTATTTCCCCCACACTTGTGCACACTTGTTTTCGCAATTGAAAAAAGAGCGCATCCTATAACAAAAATAGAATTTAGTTATTAAATACTTTATTGCAACTTGTCTTGTTTTTCGATAAATTTCATTTGCTCATTTTCAATGTTATCTTGTACGATTGAAACCAAAAATTCGCATCCTACTGTAAAGTGATTCTAAACAAATTTGTAGATATAATTTAGTCAAAAATTTGCAATAGATACAATGTTATTGAAGCTTCCGTCCTTTTTCCAAAAAGTTCATTTTTTTATTTTTAGTAGGATGTTTTTATGGGAAAATGGCTTTCGGTGGATTTAGCTGAAACTTTGTAATTTTTAAGGTTATAAGTGCCGGATGAAATATCCGCAAAAAAACCCAAAAAATGGACAGTTTTAGCGCTATGCGGCGCTAAGCGGTCAAGATCAGTGAATAAAACGAATTACAACAGATTTTGTTACAAAAGCGATGTCAACATAGAAATCACGGTTCAGATCGTGGTCTGTCATATTTTCGCCTACACCGTTGACTCATATAGCGTGCTTCTCAAAACGATCAAACGCTAAGCTCCCAAGAGTTTAACTTGACTAATTAATCACTTCTTTAAAGGCAGAAATGGTACCCAAAGTAACATTAGTAACTAGTGCGCACATACCGATAATAACAAACTACCCTTCGCAAATGGGTTGAACGCTAAGCGCTCAAGATCAGCGAATAAAACCAATCCTAGTAATTTTAGCGACAAAAGCGATGTCACTATAAGAATCACGTATCAGAAAGTAGTCAGTAATATGTTTAGCCAAACCAATGAGTTATATTGCGCGCTTCACGAAACGATCAAACGCTAAGCGCCCAAGATTTGAACTTGACTAAGTAATTACTTTTTAAAATACAGAAATGGTATCCAAAGTAACATTAGTAACTAGTGCGCACATCGATTATAACAGGGTACTCTTCGCCAGAGTGCCGAACGCTAAGCGCCCATGATCAGCGAATAGAACCATTCCTAGTAGCTTTAGCGACACAAGCGATGTCTGTATACGAAACACGCTTCAAGAAGTGGTCAGTAACATGTTTAGCCAAACCAATGACAATATGAGTCAACACCGTTGACTCATATAGCGCGCTTCTCAGAACGGTCAAACGCTAAGCGCAGAAGATTTGAACTTGACTAAGAAATCATTTTTTCAAAGGCCTTTCACAAAAGAAATGACAAACAAACATACCGTCGTCGATGGAAATAATGAGTGAATGCTACATGATGAACGACTGTCACTTTTTAAAGCATAAAGCATCTTTTGTGAAAGGTCTCGAGAGCGGATAGTAATTTTATTGGTAAGCTTAGGAAAAAAAAATTTCTTATCTGTTCCCTTTTGTATTAATTGCGTTGTATTTCTTATTCCCTTTTTGTGTTTAGTTTCTTGTGTTTATTTGTTTTATTTTGTTGTTTCTGAATTTTCCTTTCGTTTTATTAATACATTCCTCTGCCTTTCAAGACCATAAGAGCTTGTTTCTCTTATGGTTTAAAAAATGGCATTCAGAGTTCGAGTTAATTCCAGGACAAATGGCTCGAATTGATGGAAATAATAATCCTGATAAGCAAAACATTGCAATTTTTAGACGCCTTCAACTTCGAAGACAATCAGTTGAAGTCGCCGATGAGAGTAGGTTATGTCTCAATTGCAATCAATCGATTCGCAATGAGATAGAGGAGCTCCAACGTGACTCAGGTTGTTTAAGACTGAATGTTCTTACACAAACCGACAGGCAAACGTGCATGTTCTGAAATGCTGATATTAATACTCCAAGGCTTTCAATTGAATGTAGAGTTAACGCTTTTATTGTCATGGACATTTTCATTCCAGAAGAAACAAGAGCATGCTTAAATCATTTGGATGAGCATGGTTTCGTCGTAGGCCCCTTGCTTCCTGGAGTATAAGCGATTAATAGACCGTATAGGATTCCGGGACAGCAGTTACTTCTGTTTTTGCAGCAACTTCGTAACGAAGCAAATGTTCATGCGGCCACGGCGTTTAATAATGAGGATAGTTTCACTGATGAAGTGTTTGAAGCTATTGCTCCTGTAACAAAGGAACAATTTAGAGAATTGTATGCATTTTGTGATCCTATTCCGCAGTTACATGGACATGGTGCCAGATACGTGAGGAAAAAAGATCTGCTGACTTTCCTTTGCAAAATGCGTCAAGGTCTTTCTGATGAATTTCTGAAAGTGATTTTTCATTATTCGAGTCGGCAAGCTACAAGCATGGCCATTTCCACTGTAAGAGAGTCTTTAATGCAGCGATTTGTGCCTGGTAACATTGGATTTAATGCGATAAGCAGAGAGGAATTCATTGAAAGACACGTGACATCATTCGCCAATTGCTCCAGACGGATACATGCTTGAAATACAAGGAGCATATTTTTCTGACTCGCGAAACAATGACGCACAAATGCTCATTAACGAATTTGAAAGAGATGTGGAAGGTATGACAGAATTTTTCGACATTGGTGGATATTTTTATAGAGGACCGTGGATATAGAGATGTCCAACCACTTTTAGAACTCTTAGGAATTGTGTCCAAGATACCACCATTTCTCCAACAAGGACAGAGTCAATTGGTAACGGAAGAAGCAAACGAAGTTCGGCTAATAACGAAATCTAGATGGATAGTGAAATCCAGAAATAGCCACATAAAGTCCATTTTCAAGTTCGTCGAGAAAACCATTACGATGGCTCATGTACACAATCTAAGGGACTTCTTTCGTATTGTTGGTGCCATAATTAATCGATACCATCCTGTTATCGAGATGCAAGGCGCTGCAGCAGAGCTTGCAAGAGAATATATAGCGAGAGCTCGTGAGCCAAATATTGTGCAAGCGCGCGTAGAAGTGGACAATATGCGCTACGGAAATGCAAATTGAAATCGCCTGCATGAACTTCAAGTACCACAATTTCCTCGCCTCACATTGGAAGAAATACGCGACATAACAATTGGCGTGTATCAAGTAGAACTTGCCCCATCTTACTTTCAACACAAGCTGCAACGAGAAGAAGATGAGGAGTTTCAACTAGATACGCGACTTAATGAACCTGGTTTGATCAGAGTACGAGTATTTTCTCGTTTCCGAAATGCGACAAGGTACCAGCTGTGGATAGCGTTCAATAAGATCGATGACATGGGACCAGACAATAACGAAACGCTTCTTGGTTATTACTGCACATGTAAGTCAGGGGCCAGAACTCTTGGCACTTGCGCACATATTGCAAGCGTTTTATGTTTCCTGGGTTATGTACGTCACCAGCAACACGTAAAGTATCCTCAAACTTCCTTGTTATAAAGGATTCTAGACGCTGCTAATAGAGGTGAACAAGCGACCCCGAATCAAGAGCCAGAAATAGTTTAATATTTCATAAAAGCTACTGGGATTGTTTCTATTCGCTAATCATGGGTGCTTAGCTTTCGGCCCTCTTGCGAAGGGTACACTGTTATTATCGGAATGTGCACGCTAGTTACGAATGTTACTTTGGGTACCATTTTTGCATTTAAAGACTTGATTAATTAATCAAGTTAAAATCTTGGGCGCTTAGCATTTGATCGTTTTGAGAAGCGCGCCATATGAGTCAACGGTGTAGGTTAAAATATGACAGACCACGATCTGAACCGTGATTTCTATGTTGTCATAGCTTTTGTAACTAAACCTATTGTAACTCGTTTTATTCACTGATAATGAGCGCTTAGCGTTCGGCACTCTTGAGAACAGTACAATGTAATTATCGGAATGTACCCACTAGTTACTAATGTTACTTTGGGTACCATTTCTGCCTTTAAAAAAGTGATGAATTAGTCAAGTTAAAATCCTGGGCGCTTAGCGTTTGATCGTTTTGAGTACGGCGCTACATGAGTCAACGGCGTAGGCGAAAATATGACAGACCACGATCTGAACCGTGATTTCTATGTTGACATCGCTTTTGTTACAAAATCTGTTGTAATTCGTTTTAATCACTGATCTTGAGCGCTTAGCACTGCATAGCGCTAAAACTGTCCATTTTTTAGGATTTTTTTTACGTGTATTTCATCCGGCACTTATAACCTTAAAAATTACAAAGTTTCAGCTAAATCCACCTAAAGCCATTTTCCCATACATTTAGTGCGGGGTCCTTTGTAATTCCTATCTAAAAATTATTATTTAAAAAAATCGTCCATCTTTTTTGACTGAATAACTTTTGTCCGTTAGTTTTTATTTCGTACCTTGTGACGTTTTTCAATCAATTAAATTTTTTATTTGTAATCTTATTTTTACGTTTAAAACAAAAACTACGTGTCCTATAAAAAAATTGTAAATTACAAAGTGTAGTTCTTCTTTGGATAATCAACTTATATCTTCTTTTGTTTCATAGCTTGTGTTATTTGTCCAAAAATTCATTTTTTTGTTTCAAATTTTATTTTTGACGATTAAAACAAAAACTACGCGTTTCATCCAAATATAATTCATAACGCATTTTTAGCTATTTTTGGGTGAACAACTTAGTTTATTTCTTTTTTTCTTAATTGATGCCGTTTGTCCAAGAATTTAATTTCTTTTATTTTTAACGTTGTTTTTTACGAATAAAACAGAATCTACGAATTCCATGAAAAACTGAGTTATAAAAAATTAGTAGCTCCTTTTCAGGTGAATATTTTTTGGTAATTAATCTTTTTTCGTATCTTGCATAGTTGGACTGCAAAATGGAATTTTGGAGTTTTCATTGTTTTTGTCGATCAAAATATGAGTTTTCGATTTTCCCCGAAAAATATAAAAATTGTATGTCCGTCTTGTAGGGCTTTCAAAAAACAACGTTTCTTTGTATCTGGACTGTTTTTCATATCATCCGTTGTTTGGCTTAAAATGTTCATTTAAGTTTGTTTTTTTATTTTGAAAATGCTATAACTTTGTGAATTTTCTTTCTACCGAAGTACGAAGTTGTGATGATACGGTGCGATATTTTGGTGCGAAAAGCATTTCTTAGACTAAAATACACTTCTCCGGTGTAAAGTTGGTAAATTTACGAACTCTTAACTTCCCAGTGTTGAAAATACTAACGAATCACACCGAGGAGATGTGAAAGTATTAATCTAAACTTAAAGTTTCACTGGAAAGTGTGAAATCAAACACTAAGCCGGAGCGAGAATAGTACATTTCGATACGTGTGTGAGAGGTGATTATTTAGCGAATAAGACGTTTTTCGCAGGAGCGAAGCAAGTGAGAAAAACGTCTCATTCGCTAAATAATCATCTCTCACACACATATCAAACAGTATTTTATACCACGAAAGGCGAAAAAATCTTGTCAAAGTTGAGATTTTCAGGTTAGAGTGGTATAAACATACAATCGACACTATATGGTGCGAAAACTAATGCCGATAAGTTATTTTTCGCGCGCACGCGCAGTTAACTTGTGTAGGCTTGTGCGAGCTAAAGAAGTTAGAAGATAAATTTATAATTAAAAAGATAATTTCTCAAGACAAAAAATGTCAACAAAATTGTTCAATTTTCATCTTTAGAAACGAATTTTAAATTGACACGATAAGCATTAAACCAAAAATGGACTGGTTAAATTTTCAAATAAAAAATGGAATTTTCAACAAAATAAATTAATTTTTAATAAAAAAGATTTACTTTTAACAAAAAATGGAACAATTAAATTGGCATTCAAAAAATTAATTTTGAATAAAAAAACAATCAAATCTACAATAAAACAGTCCAATATGAACCAAAGAAATGAATTAACGTACAAAAATACTTGCTCCAAAAAAAACAACATTGCAATAAAATTCATGAATATTCAACCACATAGTTGAATTTCACCTAAAAAATAATGTTTCAAGGAAAAATTTATAGTTAAATTTTCAATTAAAAACAATTATCAAACCAAAAAGTCAAAGTTTCAAAAAAATATTAAAATTTTAAAGCAGAAAATCGAATTTGTAAACAAATAATTTAATTTTTAAACTAATAATTTCCTACAGAAAACAGAAATTTAAAATTTTATAAATCAATTTTAAAAACAAAAAAACGAGTTTTTAACAAAATAGATAAATTTTCAACGAAAAACGGTTACATTAGCATTTAAAAAAATTAATTTACAACCAAAAAATTGTCATCAAATTAGTTTAATTTCCAAAAAACTGCGTGAACTTTCAACCATTTTATACGAAAAGAAAAGAAGTTTGATCAAAACATGCATTTTCAACCAAAGAAATGAATTGCTAATTAAAGTAGATGAATTTTTAAACAAGAAGAATACATTTCTACCAAATAGAATAATTTTCAACTGAGAATGGTCAATTTTCAGTATAAGAACATATTTTTACAACTAAAATAAATCGAATTTTCAACAAAACAGTTGAATTAACAACCAAAAATCAATTTTTAAACTAAAACAGTTATTTCCTATTAAAAAAAGATAAATTTACAACTAAAAAAATAATTAAAAAAAAAAACTGACAAAATCGTTAAATTTTCAACTTTAAAATGAATATTAAAACTAGAAAATAAGTATTTAACCAAAAATAGAATAGTTACATTTTCAGATAAAAAGATTATTTTTCTGCAAAATAGTTGAATTTTCGATGTAAAAAATGAATTTTCAACAGAATAGTTAAATTTTTAAACATATAGTTTAAACAGGGATATTTCCGACACTCTTAGAGTGAACGACACTGTGGAATGAAAATGCTTTTATTAGAATTTCAGAGATATAAAATAGATACTTGTAAATTAATAAATATTCTATAATCTACGTAATTTGTATTTCAATATTTATTCAGTATAAAATTACTAAATTTATGTTCATTGAATAACTTTTTTGTTGTCATCTACAGGAGGACATATTGGCACTATAAAAATTAGTCATGTCGTTAATTTGAAAGTCCCCTGACTTTATTGATGTCCGTATTGCTATGATTGCTATTTGCTTTCCTTATTTCTATGACATGGCCTTTCAAGAGTCTTTAATGTTCAATATCTTTTTAATTTATTTTGGATTTCCGAACCTCAAAAATCAATCAACGACACCCCCGAATGAATTTGACAAATTCGTGAACTGGTGAAATAAACATAACCACACAATATCGAAGGTATTCCATTTCGCCGAAAACTTAGTCTTTTCTTTTTTAAAAACCCATAATTATATAGAATTATTTTCCTTATTATCTCAAGAAACTAAATTGCATAATACTTCTTACAAATAATTTTCTAATTTCTTTTAAATTCAGAATCAATAGCGGTTTCGTTCACTGAATGTAGGGTGTCGTTTACTGGAAATGTGGTGTCGTTCACTGAATTTGAATAAATTATTTTAAAATAAGTATAACATTAGTTTGGCAAAGAATAATTATATTACAGGGTACTGTCTGAAAACGGAAAAAATCTGCCCTTTCAGATGAATTAATATTCGTTACCAAAAAATAAGCATATAAAATAATATTCCCCTTTTTCTAACATTTTGTTTAAAGGTGTCGGTAATACCCATGTTTACCCTAGTTTGATTTTAAATTAAAAAAAAAAAACATTTTTCACCAACAATGGAATGGAATGAATCATGAAAGAAAATTGAAAAAAGAACACAATTTTTTAAAGAATTATTTTGAAAAAATTTTAAAAGGGGTGTAAAAGAGTGTGTAGAAACTTTTTGCAATTCTACCATGTTATATATAATTTTAGAAAAAAACAAGAACCTAATTCTTATCTAGCCTTCTCGCGCAATTTTGCTGCACAATTTTGTTTAAAGTTTATATTGGTTAAAAAAATGTGCTTATTAAAACTAATAAATAAATATTTAAATTAATTTAATAAATAAGTATTTAACCAAAAATGGAATAGTTACATTTTCAGATAAGAAATTTAATTTTCTGCAAAATAGTTTAATTTTCGATGTAAGAAATGAATTTTCAACTTAAAAATATTTTTAATGGAAAAAGTCGAGTTCACAACAGAATAGTTAAAATTTTAAAAATATAGTTGGATTTTCAGTTAAAAAGATACATTTTTTGCCAAAAATGGAATGAAATGAATTCTAAAAGAAAATTCAAAAGAGGACACAACATTTTTATACGATTTCTTACAAATTTTAAAAGGGGTGTAAAAGAGCGTGTAGAAAATTTTGTAATTTTGCCATGTTGTATATAATTTTAGCAAAAATAAAAAACATAATTCTTATCTAGCCTTCTCGTGCATTTTTGTTGCCCAATTTTCTTAAAAGTTTATGTTGGTTTAAAAAATGTGCTTTCCAATTTGAGTAAGTTTAGGAGATATTCAGAAATTTTGGAATGATTGAAAAATAACTAAAACTTGTAACAATTTGTTTAAAATTTTGTATGGTTTCACTTTAAAACATTTTATACCAAAAGAAAAGAAATTTTATTAAGAAAATGCATTTTCAACCAAATAAATTAATTTTTAATTAAAATAGATGAATTTCTAACAAGAAGAATAATTTTCTTCCAAACAAGATTAATTTTTAACTGAGAAAGATCAATTTTCAAGCAAAAATAAAACAGCATATTATCAACAAAATTGTTAAATTTTCAAAAAAAAAAAAAACTTTGTACTAAAAATGATACAGTTAAATTTTGAGTATAAGAAAATTATTTTTTAACTAAAAAAAAAGCGAATTTTCAACGAAAATTTTAAATTACGAACCAAAAAATCAATTTTCAAACAAGAAAAAACATTTTCTATTAGAAAAGGATGCATTTTCAACTGCAAAAATAATTTTTAAAAAAGTTTAACAAAATCGTTAAATTTTCCACTTTAAAAATTCTTAATATATGAAAACTTTACGAAAACTTTAAGGTCTTAAGATACTTATCTCAATATTACAAAATTCAGCGTTTACACTTAGATTTCCATTGTAAAATAATTGTAATTTTAAATAATTGTAAAATGAATTTAAACAATTTTATTTCATGAAGAAATATCTCGTGATTTTAAAAGGAGAAAACCATTCTAAAAGTACCTCATTGTATAGTATCTTAATAACTAAGAAACATACGTTTAGAATATTTTCCTTGATTCTGCCCTAGGGTCAAACATGGTAAGAAAACCGTCGTGAAACCTAATATAAAAACTATACTCTGTATGTATACATTAATTTTAAAAATGAAAAATAATCATAGTTTTATAAATATTCCGAAATTTTGTTTTAATATGTTGCTTAGGGAATATAAAAATATCTCCATTAGTTAGTAAAACACTATGTAAAATCGCCTTTAAAATTATGCAAAAAAATCCAAAAATGTTAACAAACGGTTGTACGGATTTGGCTTCAACCTTATGGACCAGTTTCAGAAATATATATTTCTTTTATCGTTTTTGAACACATGATCTTGCCCTAAACATAAAGCAGTTTAATATGCATTTAAAAAATAAAAATAAGAAAGGTCAGAAATTCATACAGTTGTCTGTTAGAAAATCCCACACATTTTTAATAAAACTCCTTTCCATACCACCTTCAAAGAAAAATTTTCACAACATTTTTATCAAGTGAAAAGTCTATTGTACTTAAGGGAAAAATGAAAATCTTTCATTAATAATGAATGTTTAATTGACGTCAGTTCCCTTACTATCCACACTTGAGAATTTAGGAATATCTTTTTCGCAAACAAAAAGTGTAAAAGTCCTTCGTTAATCGACTTTTATTATTATTTATTTATTTTACATATACCAGGTGTATACATATGAAACCGGTATTGCCATCTAGCGGCCAGTAGGCACACTTGTAGGCACTGTCGGAACTTACCATTTGTGCTAATTGGCG
>NC_046665.1:36237873-36249734 GCF_010883055.1 Belonocnema kinseyi
CGCATACTTTGAATAAAATATTTGTTATCATTCTCTTGAAATAAATGTGTTTTTTTCTTGAAAAAATACCGGTTTCATATGTATACACCTGGTATATCTATCATATCTTATCAAAATTAAATACAAAAATCTTAAATTTTAAATGCATTTTAATAATACAATGCTTAAATGTTTCGAATGTTTAGAAATAATTTAACTAATTTCGTATGTACTTAAAATAATGTTTGTTTTAATTGCATAAAACTTATTCTAAGCAAACAAATTATATCTTTAAGCATACAGGGATGTATCTTCTTTTTCAATTTTTCAAAATTTATTTCATTTCTTATTTTCAGCCTGAGAAGAAATGTGCTGAAAGTAATTTTTAAAAAACCATTAGAATTTTATTTTTAAAGACTGACAATTGTACACAATTTCCAGTGGCATCTTTGTTTCTTCTACAAGAATTTTTAGATTGTTCTGTTCTTTAAATAAGTTTATCCTCCGTTCTGGAACTCTTCTAAAGTTTAAATTATTTTTGAATTTCATTAATTCTACTAAGTATTTCCTGAATTTATTCGATTATTTAATTTTTTTAACTTTTTAATCATAGTGAATTGAAAGATTTTGCTTTTAAAACCTTCGACACTCTTTTTCGAAAATTTAGGAAATCGTTTAATGTGTTTAAAAGTCTTCTTTAATTTTCTTTTAAAGTTTATTATTCAAAATAACAAATGATTAAAAATTTTCACACAAATAGTAGGAAAATAATTGTTTTTTTTTTAATCTTGTCAGACCTTCTGATCTTCTTATCTTTAAAAATTATTCAAATTTTTAATGATTTTTTCAAATTCTGTAAAATAAAAAAAATTGCCTTTAAACTTTTTTAGATGCTTTGATAATTTTTAAAATCTCTTTTATTGCTTTGAAATGTCTTAAAATAATCTCCTGAAATTAATTTTTGGCAATAAAAATTTACTTTAATTACTGCTAGGAACCTAAAACAATTTTTTTCATTTCCGTGAAACCTTACAAAATTAAACAACAAAAAATCTTCACAAGTTTTATTTATTTTTAAATCGTTTCCAAATTCCTCAATATCTGTTAAACTTACGCAAATTTGAAAACATATTTTGTAAACCAACATAAACTTTAAAAAAATTACGCAAGAACGAGGCTGGCCTACGCAACATGTAACACCAGAACGATGCAAGAACTGTCAATAGTCGCACTTGGCTGAGATGGAAAAGATACGCTTTCGCGTTCGACGCCGAAGTTTGCACCCATAGAGATGTAGGTTAAAACGCTTCAGTTGCAGAGCGAAAAACATTCACTTATCGGTGTGATTCAACGACTTTTTTCTAGCAGTATACACAGAATTCCTAAATCTTGAAAAAAATATGTCTAAAACATTTTTTGTATGCTCTTACTTTTTAAATTTTCATCCAAAGTGGCTGGCTGGCGAATTTTACTTTCAGTTTTCGACAGTAAAGGAGTGTACTAAAGGCCAATCCAATAGAATTTTTTGTGAAAAGTAAGGTTGTTATGGCAGAATCAATTGAAGACTTGCAAAGAATGCTGAACCAACTAAATACAAGCCTGAAGAGCATGGCCTTTAAAATTAGCGTTAATAAAACAGAAATGATGGTATTTGGATATAGCAAATAAAGCTAGAATGACAATATATAATGCTATATTTGTACCGACTTTGCTATATGGTAGTGAGATGTGGACCTATCAAGAAAAGTATAATTGTAAAAATAACGCTATCAACCAGAAATGCCTGAGCATAATATGCGATAACAGTCTGGTGGACATTGTGAGTCACGAGATAATCCTCAGGGAATGTGGTGTAGAAGGAACACTAGTTGACACATGGGAAAGAAATCGATTAAGATTAACGAAACAAGTGTATCTAGGTAAAGTAAATGGCAGCGTGTCCAGAGACAGACCGCGGAAGAAATGGTTTGTAATGTGTGAATGAGACCCTAATTAGAAGAGATTTAAGAACCCACAGAAAAAGATTGTATTTATCAAGCCTAACAAATCACACATCAATATATTTTTCAATAATCTCATAAAAAACTCACAAAAATAACGTTTTTTCGGGTGGCCAAATTGGACACGGATCTAGTACCTTCTCTGAGGAGAATGTAATAATGGATTACAGATTTCCGAGCTGGGATTATTTTTTCTAGATTCTGAAATAATTTTAAGAAACCTTTATTGAGGGATCTGGTTGACTTCATATGATTTTACGGTTTAGGTGTTTAAATGGCAATTGCGCGGACTCAGAGGTTCTATACTGTAAGCTGCAACGTTGTTCTATGGTGAAGTAACTATTCAGAAAGTCGCAAGTGGGTTACACGTCGAGGCTTAAAGAGTTACGAGCAATGAGCAGATACACATTAATGCAAATTTTGCGCAAGTCTGAACTAAATACCTCAGATAAAAGGGAGAAGAAATATCAAACCTATTTTTAAAGTCAGATGTGGTTGAATCTCCACGCATTTTTAGATGAAGAGATGCTGGTTTAAATTAAGTTCCAGAAGAATTCTTTAAATTAAAATATTTACTTGTCCTTCCGATTATATTTATTTAATATTTATATTTCATAAAATTATTCTCTTCATTAATTAGAAATATAGGTTTCTTATCCATTTTAAATCAAGCACGTTCTACACCTAAAGTGGCAAGATCTCTGTTGAGAAAAGGTGTGGCTTTTTAGAGAAAATTAGGCAATACTTATTTTTTAGTTTTGCGACAGAAAAGGTCTACAAAGTTATGGGTATTTGAATGTTGTGCTTTGTTTTTCAAGAAATTCCAATTATTTTCTTTAAACCCCTGCAAATGTTGACTTACATAATTAAAATATTTAATATCTCTTTTAAAATACTGATCGTTTTTATTGCGTTCATTCAAAATCTGCCTGGAAATTTAAAAAAGGTTCAAAATCAACAAAATAACTGCCTTCTTTCTGAAAATATTCAAAGTAGATTTTTTCAAAAACCCCACACTTATATTTTTTGAAATGTTGTGAAATTTGTTCTGCTTTTAGGAAGAGAATTTTGTACATTTTATTTGAGTTAAACAACAAGAAAAATAAAAATAAAATATTTTTAGGAAAAAATTTCTCTCGGGCACCCAATTCTTGAGAATGTTCCGTTTTGTACGTCTCAATTCAAAATAATTCCATTTTGATGATTCCAATTTCTAAATCCGTTAGTTTCAGATACAATTTTATTGGTGTGTTTCTATTTATTTAGTTTTAAAATCTTATTGAAAACAATGTATTTAAAGAAATTTATCGAAGTATTTGGGGACACCGAAAATATTTGGTCTACGACTCTACGGCCTACGATCATCAAATTTCGGCGAAACTAGACATGCCCGAAATAAATAGGTTCTGATTGATCACATTTCACTTTTGCTGCTCATGAAATTTAATTGATATATTATTATAACTTTGAAACTAGTATAGACAAATCGTTATTTTAAAAATGGAGCTAGGTTAATCACTTTGCTTGAACGTTAAGTTTCTTTTTTACTGAAAAATTATTTTTAGTTGGCTATACTTGCCAACCCCAATGGATGCTTTTCACACGCAAACATAGATATCCGGTCTTCACTTGAAGGATATATTTAAAAGTCGATATGGATAAGAGAATGGAGTCGTGAAGAGCAAAATGTTGACTCTATGATTATGTGCATTAAAGTCTATATATATATGACTATGCTAAAGAGTCGAATGCCTCTTTAGAATTCGCAAAATGCGTAGGTGTTCTTTTCTCTGCAATTATTCCCACACAAGCGCGCTAACTTCTCAACGACTCAGCTAGAAAGTTACAAAACAAACCGCATATGCAAGGGACACGGACGGATTTACACTCGCCTGGGCCTCGGTATGGGCATTTTTTCTGAACATAGAACCTGGAAAAATATGACCTTTCACCAAAATATTGACAAAAATAAGTCGAAAACATTTTCTTTCAGGGCCATCTTCTTTATATTTCGAATTACTGAACCAAAACGTTTTTTCGCATTTATGCTAACAATTTTCTTGTTTGACTCAATAAAACTTTAATTTCAATATTCAATTATTGCACAGTCTTGAATCTGAAAATTCACTTTAAAACTGGAAAATTATAATTGGAACATTTTTCATTTTACTTAGTTAAAAATTAAACTACGAGGGTAGTTCAATAAGTCCTTAGAATGAAGTATAAAAACAATTTTTTTGGGGTAAATTTTTTTTTATTTTTCAACATAATCTCCTTGGTTCGTCACTTATTGATGTACGATCACGCTTAAATTCATTTACCCAGTTATAAACCGTTGCTAAGGCAGGGGCAGATGTGCCATGAACTGAGTCCAATTCATTTTTTATCTCATATGGAGTTAAACCCTTTAAATGAAAATGTTTGATTACCGCTCTGAACTCGTTTTTTTCCATTTTTCTTAACGAACATTTTTTTTTTCAATTGGTTATAAAAACACGTAAACTCAGAAGATGTGGACTGTGACTGCACCATATATCTAGTCGGGAGTGGTGCTGACTGAAAACAGATGATTTGGAGCGATTCGCGCGCCATCTTTTGGTCATTCTAAGGACTTATTGAACTACCCTCGTAATATTACAATTAAAAATTTAATCATGTAAAATCAAGAAAGTTTTAATTAGAAATCCATCAACTATTTCCATTATCTAAAAGTTTAAGCATTAAAAAAACATTCGTTTAAAGTTTAAAAAATATATAAATCCATTTTAATTATGCATTCATGTTTTTTCTCGGTAAGAAAAAATTTTCGAATCCGCGTGTAAAAAATCTCCGTTTTAATGAATTTCAGAACATTTTATACGATTTTAAATCTGGGAAATATTAATATACGAGTATATTGGAAAATTTGCACTGTTTTCTGCGATGGCCGTGGGGAAAGTAATAGAAGGACAGGTGTCAATTTGTCCAACAAGAAATAAAGCTTGTCATTGTCAAATCTTGTTCACCACGTATACGAATTTGAATGCTTTTCTGCATACATGTATTTTAAATACCTATAGTTAAAGAATTGATATGTACTTCACTTCATACGCATTAATTTCGGACTTGCATTTAAACTATGAATTACAATATCGATTCAGGGAATATCACATTAATAATGTGCGACTGTGTATAGATGACAACCTACCTTCCATAACGGAGCATGCTTACATTTGAATTTTACATATATCATATGTGCGTGCATATTCTATTCATCTTTGAAGACTTTGAAGTTTGAACTGATCAAGCTGGATAAAACTTCAAAACTTTTACAATTTTAAAAGATTTGTACTTATTAAAATGTGTTTGTAAGGAAAAATTTTAAAAAGAACGATAATTTTAATTTTTCCTGCAATTTTAGATGTTTCGAAAATTATTAAATGGTTGAATCTAAGTTTACACCATTTACAAACCAGATCAAAAATCAAAGCGATACAGAAAAAATTGAAGTTAAATTTTGTTGCATGTAAAATTATCCGCTGTTTAAAGTTTATATGCTATTTGGCGAGAGTTTATCCTACGGTGGAATAAAATCTGTCGCCTGCTACTGCATCCTTAGCAGCAATGGAAAAACGGCAAAGTAGAAGTGAATCTGAGCTATAAATAGGGACACCAGATTTACAATATCGATTTACAACATCCCGTGTGGAAAAATGTTCTGGCGCTGGCCTGGCCCAGACCAGACCTCCAGGTTTTCAGCCCTGGTGCTGGACAGATGGTCTGGCCTAGGCCTGGCCAAAAGTGTAAAGTTTTTTCTGACTAGCCCCAGACCAGACTGTCTGGTCAGTCGCTAGACAGGGGCTGGTCAGTCGCTAGACACAGGCTGGTCAGCCGCTAGTTATGAGCTGGTCAGCGACTAGTTATAGGCTGGTCAGCCGCGAGTTGTTGGCTCGTCAGCCACTTGTTAATGGCTGATCGATTAATGTTTTATCGTTGAGAATCAAATCGTCCATGTTTAGAGGGTACGTTTTGAGGATACGCTCAAAAAGCAAAAGATGATTTCCTAGAAAAATATATAATATATATGTTTCATATAATCAGTTAAAATCCAAATTTTGCATCAAAAATATACTGCCATCAATAAAATAAATAAATTCCAATATAGTTTCTAATACTTTTTCTTTTACAATAGATAAAAAGTAGGTTTGAACTTACTATTTATTTAATAACTTAATACAGATTTGGTACACTTTATGCCTCCGCTTTCACAGATAATTTTTGGCTGGATTAATATATTATTAGGAAAATAATAAGAAATGTGGACAGTTTGTGACACTTGATCGACAAAAACTAGCACTGTTTCCGAGAGGTCGGAGCCAAGCACTGTCAGAATGCTTCAAGTTGTGACGTCAACTGGCAAGATGTCTGCACGCCGAGGGCCAAGCAACAAATTATAATTACTTATAAAAACTTGATTGTTTTTATGACTTGGATAAAAAAATTTCACTATAAACATTTTTAGTTTAAAAATTTTCATTATAGGCTCTGTAAATTTTCGAAATATAAGCAAAAATTTACTGGATCGAACTGACCAGACTGTCAAGATGATAAGAAAGAAATTCGTGTTTTCACAGTTTGAATTTCTTATTTTCCATTATTTTAGACACCCTGTAACTTTTTCAAAATACATCCAAAAAAATTTTTGGTGATGGAACTTAAAATTTTTTTTTCTTGTCTCGCTGATCAGCGCAAGGCCTAGACCAGACCAGACTGTCAAGGTGATAGAAAAAAGGCTTGTTTTTCTACTTTAAATTTCTAATTTTCCATGATTTTAGACACCCTGTAATATTTTTGAAGTATGTCAAAAAAATTTGCTGATGGAACTTATGATTTTTTTCGTTCTTTGCTAGCTGACCAGTCCCAAACCTGGGCCAGAACAGACCTTCAAGACTAGACGGTCTAGATAAAGTCAAACCTGAGCCAGATCAGTTTTTCCAGACTAGACAGTCTAGATAAATCCAGACCTCGGCCAGACCTGTAACTAGACTACCCGGACATTTTTCCACGCGGATAGGAGAATACTTCCGATCTGGTCTACTGCGTCCGCTGAAGTGAGCAAATTTTGGTAAAACATGTAGAATCAGCAACAGAAAACATGACAGAAATTGTGCTTGCTGATATATCTCCTCCGAAATAAATTACACTATTATAAAGGAATTAGAACTTATTAATCATGTACCATTTAGAAAAAAGCGCAAAAAGTAACTGACAGGTGGGAATCCCCAGTTCTCTCCAATTTAATGAAGTTAAACGAGGATAGATAGCGCTGGCGTTGCATTTCTCGTTACATCTCGAATAAAGATGGAGCGATTATAAGACGAAAGATTATCCAGGCGAGTTTAAACATTGTAAATTATCTTCGATTCATGTAAATCGCTGTAATCTTTATCTTTCGTTTTTTCTGTGAAAGTTACAGATTTTTTTAAACTTCGGATACTTATTTTTTCTGTAGCTATCAAATATAGATGATCAAAGATATAAGTTTTTATCCCAATTTTGCGGTACCAATCGATACCAAAACTTCTTTAATACTTGATTATCATGTTCGAAAGAAAAATTGTATGTGTATTAAAATGTACTTCATATATCACTTCACACGACACTTCACACATTACTAAGTAACATATTATAATAAAACAACTTCTTATAGAAGTTATGCAGCTGAGGATCATTTGAATGCTCTTTGGTTAATGATATTTGTTTTAAGCATGGAAAATAAGCATAAAGAAGATATGAAATCAATATGAACCTTAAAACTTGGATTCCCCGAGGGTTTTGCCAATAAAAAAGGCATCGAATCTCAGCACTAAGTCGAAGTTTTCGATTATCACAGTCCAAAAATAAATCGTTTCTTCCTAAGCATACATAATTATGAATCACATAAACACTACCAAGGTTGATTTCATGACCTCAGAAACATTAATACATTCTGACATTCGATGTTCAATAAAAAAACATTAAAAACGTTGATGAACACAAGTGCCGGTAATTGTTACCGCTCATGTTCGACAATGAACTATGCCCCGCGCTGGCGTAATCATTCGCGATAATGTGATTCTTAATCAGATTTGAAAATACTTCTTGAATAATAAAGAGTCTAAAAATGGTTCTCGTATTTGCTAAAAAAGATGTGTGCCATACCTAGAAAGAAGAAAAGTTCATCTTTGATTGTTAGGATTTGATTGTAGCTATTGAAATGTCAAAAGGGTAAAGCTATTTATTTGCAGCTTCTTGTTGCATAATTTATTATTCTATGAGCAAACAAATCTAGAACTAAAAAATTAACTCAATTTCGATAACAACCTGTATAATTTAAAAACTGACTTCGTGAAACAGTGTCTCTTCTAATCAAAGAAAAAAAGGGAAATAGCCGGAAGAATAGAAAATTGTAATTGTAAATTATTTGTTGATGTTAGGAAATAATTATATTCTAAACAGTTTGCTGCTGCACAGAAATGCAAAATAATTCAGATTTTATTTTAACATACTATTTTTTTATTTATGAAGATTTCAAAACAGTTTTGATAATTTAAATCTTGAGAATATATCAAAACATTTTAAATGGTTTCTTAAATTTTTGAAAAAGAATGGTGAAGATATTAAAGCAGCTTTTTGAATTTTAGAGGATTACAATATTTTAGAAAATATTCTAGTAAACGTAAAAGATAATTAGTGGTTTGGAAAAATGAAAAAATTACAAATAAATAAATTAAAACAACATGTATTTTTTTGAAGATTTCGAGTCAAGAGAGTACACAAATTTGTTCAAGATTCAATGGATTCAACTATTTTGTTAAAAATTCGTTTTTTCTTGTTTAATTTAACTGTAATTGAATAAAAATGCTTTTTTTATGAATGTAATTATTTCGTTGCAATTTTTTAAAACTAATTTTTTTAACTGAAAATTTATCTGTTATATTTTTGTTTGAAAATTGAACTTTTTTAAATGAAAATACGCGTATTTTGTTATAAATTCGTCTTTTTAGGTAATAAATTAATTTTTTTTTGTTGAAATTTCATCATTATGGGAAAAAATTCAATTTCTTGGTTGAAGGGGGTTACCTATTTTGTAAAAATTGGTCTATTTTAGATCTGTTCAACGTCTTTTGATTTAAAATTCAAATTTTTTTTAGTTGATATATCGGCGATCACATTTCTTGTCAATTTTTTTTTATTATAAACTATTCTATTGAAAATACGTATTTTTCCAAAGTAATCAAATACTTTATATTAAAGAAAGAATTCAAGTTGGTTAAAAAAAAAACATGAAAGATTTTAAAGCACATTTTTCCAGTTTTGCAATATTACAAACTTTAAACCAATTTTGTTCAAGTTTAAAAAATGTTCAGAAATTTGGGAAGATTCAAAAACAATTTAAAAGTAGTAGATATTGCAAAAAATTTTAATCATAATGGAGATTTTTGAAGATTTAAAAAAAAGCAGATATATTTTTTAATTTTTTTGGTATTAGCGATTAATTATTGATTAATTATTGAAGGGTTATTACAACAACCAGTTATCTAATTATAACTAAACAGTTATAATAAAAGATTAAACATAGATTTTTTTTCACCGGGGAAAAAACTGGGGAAATCCGGGAGTAAACGGCAAAAAATGATATTCATATTTTATAAGTCATCAATGTAGGGTCCCGTGCAGAAATTTTGGCGGAGCGCCGGTCGGGCCCCGATCGGGAAAAATATGGGCCCAACAGGGTAATCAGTCTAGCGCTAGACCGTAAATAAAATGCCCTGTCCGACAGGGCCCCGATCTGGGCATCCAAAATGGGGGCCCGATCTGACCCCTTTAATTGTTTTATTTCTATAATTGGTAAAATTTCAAAAGTTTTTATACATATTAATACTTTTTCACCTTTGTATTTTACACAAATTCAATTTTTCAATATTCTACATTATGTATCTTTATACATTATATCTCATTTTCATTATTCTGCATGACATTATCTGTTGTATTGCTTGAATTTATCGATAAGAGTTTGCATTTCGAAGAAATCTATTATGCTTGGACAAACAATGTTCAAATTTAGAGCTATTACACACCCACACACACACAAAAGTCAATTTCAATTATAATTATTTTTGAATCTTCTTAATATTATTTTGGAATGATTTTTGTTTGACTGATGCACATGGGGCACGTGGAGTGAGATTTCAAAAGTGAGGTTATGTTCGAGAAAATATAAAAAGCATTTAATGTAAAATGTTACTAACCCGGAAATTCATACATTTAGTATAAGGTAATCTCATCACGGATTCATTACGGATATAGGAAATCTCACCAACAATTATGTGATTCCGAAGTCGCAATCTAGTTTTTGTTTTTGGCAATTTAGGTTCGATGAAATAAAAACAATATCACGACAATAACAGAAAACTTGAACTTAATATTGTCTAACCTAACTAACAACTGTTTTTTAAACTATTTTTTTCAGTTTTAAATGAAGTTCTCATTCGTTTAAGTTTCAGCATTCCGGAGTAGAAATGTTTTCATTTTTAATATTCCTCATATAAGATTACTATTTATTTTGAAAGTTTTTTTTTATAGAATAATGCTATAATTTTTATTTTTTTTTTTAACTAACGCGACCCAACGTGGTTCTGAAGCGAGCCACACCTTCTGCCCTCTTGCGGCCACACGTGGAAAATCTGATCGGGTCCAGATCGGAACTCGGGAATAAGTTTGGCCATTTCTGCACGGGGTCTCTTAAACACACAAGAATTAAGATTGCAAGGCCGGAATCCTGTTAAACGCGAAGCCCCGAGCCTTTAACGATGTAAGAATCGCCTGAAATTGTCTCTAAAACAGTTTTTCGACCTTTTCTCATGAAAATACATCCTCCTAGATCTAGTCCCTTAGCCAAGTCTGAACTTAAACTTTTTGCCCTGAAAATGAGAGACACGCTTTGCAAAATTGAAAAGTGTTTCTACTTTCCCCGTTTTGCATCAATTGCGGTATATGTAAGGCGTGAGACAATAATAAGAGTAGGGAGGTGGGATGGAGGGAAATTAAAATTAACCCCGGGAATAGTGCAGTCTCTGACATCATCGCGAGACAACGAATCATTATGCAATGTTCACATGAGCGCATTGAGCCCACACTGGGAACTTCGTGAAAATGTGCCACCAGGGCCGTGAAGAAATAATATATTTTTATCAGTTATTACATTATTTATGACTTAGTGTATTTACATTATTCTTTCATATGCAAATCGTTACAGAAATTTGTAATTGGAAGGTAGCATGAGAAAATGTCCAAAAAATTTTGATTTACCTTACTTTTTTGAAGGAAGATTCAAAGTCAGTTATTGTTACAAGATAGGCAAGTAAGTTTATCAGTAGAACAATTCTATTGATTTTAAATCAAAAAGTAAAAAAAACACTAATTAATCCAAATGATTACATTACGTAAATATTCATTTAGAATACGGTACAAATAATAAATAAAATTGTAAGGTAAATAGAAGTGCTTTATGATATCGAATTATTTTGAATGATTATTTATTCATTATTATCTTCAATTATTTTTACAGTAAAAGTGTAATCCTTGTGTGCACTTAATCCCCGCGTACCTGGGCTTTCACCATAAAAAAATCAACTTTGAGTGGATTATTAATTTCTTATCAATTTATTTGATTAATGCCCGTGAAATTTGTTGGATAATAATGTAATTTATAATAATTAAATTAAATTTATAATTTATAATAAATTACTCTTACATACTCGAAGAATGTCTGGTGATGCGTGGTGGAATGATGAAATTCAGGCTGCCCAAAAAGCAAAAAGAGAAGCGTACAAGAGAACTTTGAACATCGCAGGTCTTAGC
>NC_046665.1:36249834-36270722 GCF_010883055.1 Belonocnema kinseyi
CCCATCCACACACTACTCCTTTCCCCTGCCGAGTGAGTCACGCCTACCCCGAAAGGGAAATGGCTTAATGGTATAATAATAATAATAATAATAATAATAATACTCAATTCTGTGTGCGGCAACCGACGTGCAACATTGTGCGTCGGGTTGCAGCGTAGCCGTCCCGTTCGCGTGGTCCATTTGGAACATCTCAGGTCAGTTGTTTTGGTTTTTGTGTGTTTTAAAGTGTTTTGTGCCTTTCGCACTCACTTTTGATACTTATTGGTACAAGCGATAAGGAAACAATATCATTTTCATAATTATTCAGAAAGAAATACCGAAAAAGAAAATACTGAAACAAAAGCAGCAGAATATTTTCTTATAGATTTTGGTATTCATTCAATATTGATTTTTATGCATTAGCATATTGCATTTTTAAAATAAATCAAAATGGTTAATTTCAATATTTTTTAAATAAAAAAAGTGATTTCAACGTTGCAAAGCCAATGCAGATGTCAAGTTATAATTGCTTCTTCATAATTTGTTCATTTCTTCGGATTGATTTTTTGTAAAAAAAAAACACAAAGCCTTACATTTTTTAAATTAAATGTTATAATGTCTTCTGAAATTCTTTGAACTCCTTTGATATTCATTGAAATCTTTTGAAATTGTTTGAAATTACTTGACACCCTTTAAAATGACATTGAAGCCCTTCAATAGCCCTCCCTTCTGTAGCCCTTCCGAGAATCGACGAGGCACTGCAGGTAGGTGTAACGGGAACTGCGCGGGGCTCACGGGGTTTGCGGTTGTCACTCAGGCGAGCACTCAGGCGTGAGCAAACAAGCGTGGAGCGGGTTATAATGAGTTAGTTCCCACCCACAGTCAGCCCCAAAATCGATGCTATCGATACCAAAATGAGATTTGATTTTCATTATAATAATAAGCACGTGATTTATTTTATTCTGTAAAAAAAAAGATTTTTTAATCGAAGACATGAATAGAGTTAACGCTGGAGTGAAAAAATTTGATTGAATAGAATGCTCCACTTTCCTTGATACGCAATCATATTTTCCCCATAACTCTTTTTGATTATCTACAGTACTGGGCTTGGCAGAAAACGCCAAGTGTTCGTGCAATGCTAACATGGCAAATGTAATGTGTATGCCAGACATGCATTTGCGAATGGTTAGCAACCGTCTCTTTTGTTTTTAGACTAGTAACGGTGATATTCAGCTATAAAAACTCTGTTCTCATGGATGGATGTCACATGGAAAATAATATAAGTGGTTATCGCATCTGCAATATTTTTCTACGTTTATCTTAAATTTTATGGAACAAGAAAGATTTTTTTATTTTAGTTTCTTCTTTACGGTTTTGTAGGAAATCCTTATAAAGTCCTTAAAATTGCTTTTTGCCTGTTAGCACGTCTGCAGACATGTTAGTAAAAACCGAGATGTCGGTGTTTCTATTGTCTGACGGCACGATGTCTTTCAAAGGCATTTTTTAACCACAAGAAATTGCACCAGATACAATAAATAGTCGAGGAACAAAATTATTATTAATACCGTAGTAAAATTATTATTTTTACCATAAGAAAATCGGAAGTTGGAATTTATAGCTAAATAACGCAAAATACGCTGAAGGATTCAACAACAAAGTTTAAGGAAATTTCCTGATTAGACGTTCCTTTTGTACACTCTTTTGTGGTTTAAAAATACAGGTAAAGTTTGTTAGCCAGGCATCTGCTACTAATATTTATAGTATTAGCCATCAATTACTGCTAGTTAAGATTCTTGGAAAATAAGTAATAAAATAATTATGAAGGCTTTTAGTCCAGTGCCGGGGGTTGTCTTCAAATAGCTTTGGACTGAATTCGGGGGGATCGAAACGTAAACTGTCAGAACCGCCTGAACTTCTTCCAATTCTAATGCATGCTATAACGCAATATACTTGTCTGAGTACGCGCGCAATGCGGCCCTTCAGAAACGACTGTCGCAACCGCTCTCGCCCTGCTCCCCTGAGAAACTCTGATAGCCAGCAGTTATAGAAAGTCTAAAAACGGCAGACTGAAAGCCAGAATTTGGTGCATAAAATGAATTTAATATATAAAAGAGTTTAAAATAATATAGAATATTTTGTGCTTCTGGGATATATTAATCGAGATTGAAACGCACAACACGTGATCGTCTATCGTTTCTCCTTTAATTTAAAATAGTCTGTGCATAAATTTGAAGGAAGCACAAAGACCTAGCACGAGGTAAATACAGTATCGAACGCGAAGCGGGAGATACAACTGACGCGCTAGAATATATTCGGAGTTTGAATCCAAAGTTATACGTTCTCAAGTTGAAAAATTTCCTATTTCAACTTTTCCACTTTGACAGAATGCAACTTGAAAGCGAGCTTGAAGGTTTGCGAAGTGAAAAATTTGACAATTAAAATAGTTCCATAAACTTTAGCGCTTCGAATTTGTAATGCTTTTCAAGAAAAATTATTTTAGCTTCAATTCAGGATGGCCACTACCATGAAACTAGGAAATTTTATGATTTTGGTTATTTTCAGTTGTATTAGAAAACCCTATTCAATTGCTTCAAATGCAATTTCACACCATGAAATAATGTGCTTTTCTACACTTCTTGCAATTGCAAATATCAACCTTCTAAAATTACAAACTCATATCTTAAATTCTTAAAAAAACATCAAAACTAACATGATTTTTGTGGAGATAAAAATTGAATAATTTGATATTGGTTTTTTTATAAATTGGCCAATTTGAAATTAGACGTTCACAATTGAAATGGCCTCACAAATTTTACAATATTATTTCGAATTGGAACCTATAACACTTAAGCAACTTCAGATAAAAATAAACGCGAAAGTTCCAATTGAAAGCCTGAATAATGAAATCATTTTAAATCGAAAAGTTCAAGATTGAATTTAAAAATGGGATTAGTCACTAATTTTAGTACACATTATTATTGACATAATTTTAACTCCCAAAATGCTACAGAATTTATTTTTGTTGTCGTCAAATTCGTTAGCAGCGATGACAAGACATACGTCAGATTTTGTACCCCTCTGATTCCAGGAGCTATATAAACAATTTAAATAAAGCACACTTCTGACTGAATGGATAAATCATTATGTTCATTATTTAAGAACAGGCGGTGGAGAATAATACTAGGGGTCTTTGTGCCCTTTTTTGATCGCTTGCAGAAAGTTACCTATATAATAATCCAGTTTTTATGACACGTCGAGCACTCGTCTTTCTTCCTTGAGATGTACCAGTCGTAAGTGATTCAACGATCGAATTCATCGATACTTTTCAAAGGCTTTAACCATTAACCTTAAACCTAAGCCTTGACACTTGTCACGAGCTTTGAGGTCGCAAGGTCTCCTTTCAAAGTATTAAAACTTTATCACTTTATTACCTTTTTTATCACGCTCTGAAAAAACATTAATGACTTATTTAAAAATGCGTATATTCTTCAAAACGTGATTATAAAAGAAAAGTTCATATTCAACTGTTTGGATAGACAAGTTCTTTCTAGTTTTTTTGCAGTTGTAGAATACGTTTTTTCTGTACCAACGTACGAAATATGTGTTGAAATGAATTAAAAATTTAATACAAGTTCCTGCAATTTGTCTTTTAAATTCTTCTCACCATTGTGACTAATTAAAAAAATGTTCAAGTGGCTTGCTAATGTTGCCAATTTCTTTTCTCATACATCGTTTCTGTCACTTTTGGATCATCAGTTTTCTCGCATGCCCATGATCGTATTGGCGTGTGCAAATTTGCCAATTTACTTTATGAGATCCATTCGAGCATCGTGCGGAAGCTTTAATTTGGGTCAATTCCCTGCTCATATCGAATTGCGTTCAATCCCGGAAATCGCAAAATTGAGTAGTTTTTCAAATGCATGTTCGCGTATTCTATTTTTTTAATGTCTTAAAAATTGAATACATGTCTGTCATGAACTTGGTTGCATACAATATAACGCAGTTTCATGCAAAATTGTAGTTCATCTTTTTAGATTGCAAAAATTTGAATATAAATTATTGCTAATTCACATGATTTAAATATTCTTTAAACTAAATTATTACAAAAGGAAAAATTTTAAATCAAATATTTCAAAAGGAAACATTTAAAATACACAATTATGTATTTTATATTGAAAAACCTTTTAAAAAATCAGCAAGTTAAAAGTGGAAATATTTAAAAGTATTTTTTAAGAACATCAGAACTAATTTTTATTATATGCTGTCACATACCCTGAATTAAAACGTTTCAAATTGAAAAATTCAAATAAAAATTCTATCCATTCAAAAATCGTGAGTATCTAGACTCTAGAGTTTAGAGCTCAGTCTCTTGTAATCTCCAAATTTTTTATTTTTAAACAAAAAAGTTTTAAATGCGATAAAAATTGTTAGCCATATAGATAATTGTCAACCTTTAGGTTCGATGTCATAATTGCTTATTGGTGTTTGCTGATAGGGTTAAGATTGATTGACTGTTAGATTCGTTCGCCTGTGGCAAGAACAACTTCCGATTGCATCATAAAGTTTGTCCCAAAGTTTCTGTATGCTTGGTGTAACGGTAACATTTTTTACTTCTACACTGCCAAAAATGTTTATATTACATTTTTTAGAGGCAATTAAAACAGAAGCTTTAAGGGAAAATCTAATTTAATGCTTCCTTTCTAATTTGTAATCTAAGCAAAATAATTTCAAAATATAAATGAGAAAATTCGTTTGCACAAATAAAATGTCGCTAGTGTAACGGGCAAGGCATCCTATAAAATTAGTTTAAATTTAAAAAATATATGATAGATATTTAATCTGCAATTTTATAATGGCACTTATAATTGTCGACCAAAAAATTCCGTATACTTTAATATTTATATCAATTAAAAAAAAATTATCGCTGTTGTAACGAAATCAGTACTTTAAATGTGTGAAGCTTGATGTTTGTTGGAAATTATAACCTGTCATTCAGACATTTGTTTGAAATTTTTAAGTTGAGATGTGCAAAACATGAAGAAATAATTGTTAAGAAGAATTAAAAAGGAGAATGATTGGATGAGGAGGTGGTTTTATTCGCAAATTATCTATTATGAGCTGTCTAAAAATAAACAGGTTTCCACAGGTTTACTTATTTTGAAAATACATGAATAACCTCAGATTTACACATTTTTTAAATCAAATTAATAGCCCGTGGCAGTAAGTAAACGGTTGTACAAGAGTAAGAATATAATTTCAGTCATCCAATGAAGCAACATATAAAAAGTCATAGGTGTCGTTATTTTATGATTGTGTCTAAATCTCTTTGACGAAAATCGTACTCTCTAAATTCGAATTGGTGAGATTTTACTGATTATAATCGAAAATACTTACTGATTGCAACCTGTGATCTATTGCTAGCTATTTGAATCAGTGAGATTGTATTGTAAATCAGTGAAAATTCTGTCTGATTTGATTATGTGTACAATTTCTTACTGATTAAAATTTAGAGGTACGGTTTTGGACAATTGCCCGCATATAAACCTTTAAAAACACTGTACTAAAGAAATAAAATTTTTTAATATTATGTGAAAATCTGTCCAGGAAAATTGTTAACCGATCTGATAAAAGCTAATCGTCATTTTTTCTGCATTATTATCTTTATATGACTTTACTGTTACCTTAAAACGATTGTTTCCATAGTAACGATCCGATGACTCGACTCTTGAGTCGCGCAAATTCTCAATAAATTTATTATTAAGCGTTTAGTCTTCTTTCTTTTTGGTTCTTTTCCGCATGTCGCCTGCCTCACTAAATTTAGTGGAATCAAATTTACTGTTAAAATTCACATTTGCAAGATAAAGTCATTGTCAAAGTTACAATCCGGAAATTGTTACGCGTTGGAAGTTGACCGAACTGTCCAAAAAGATGATGGAGGAGGCTCAGAATAAGAAACTCTCCGCCTCTATGCCAGAAATTTACTTGGAGATCGAGATCGAAAATTGTTTCGAAGTAAATGGAATTAAGGTGATTTAATTGTTTTAAGAATACAGAAAATAAAACTAGTGAACAATAAAAATAGTTAAAAAATTGTAAACAATTAAAGATAAATAATAATAAGTATTATGTACAACAAAAGATACATAAAATGTGGTCTACTTGGTGCAACAGAATATGTTCAATCAAATTAATCAGTTGGAATTCGATTAATTTTTAGTCGGTAACTATTTAACATGAGACTGGTTTCACCTTCGATTTCAAAAAGCATTCCGTAAATGGTTTTTAGAATTTCTGGCCTTTCTGAGAAACCATAAGATGTGAGTGAGCTGCTTGGAAGTCAGTTCTGTTTTTTCAGCTGCCTCAAATATATTCACATCAAAAAGAAACCTCGGAAACATTCTTATCCGCAGCTTCATTCGCGTCTCTAAATCTCTACTCGCCTGCATAACTTCTCACTAAAATATAAAATTAGAGAATGAAAGTCTCGATGGAAAATCTCGAAAAGACAATTTAAATCAAAAAGGAGAATATAATTTCAAGGCTTCCCCACAGAGAAAAATAGTTTTTTCATAATTTGTCATATAAAAGCACATTTTTTCAATTAAATCCTCTAAAGATATGTTCGTTAAGAAGAAACGACGTTATAAATAACAATGGAAAGACATTTTTAATTGGATTTTTAAGTCCTTGGAGATTTCCTTTAGTTTTTCGTACACATGTTTCGGATTCATCTTGTACTTTATCTCTTATGTGTGTAGTAAGAGATATCAGCATCTATTTTCATAACGTGCTTCACCCTCAATTATCTGAAGAAGCTTGCTAGCGCTCCACTCGAGACACTTTTATATCTTCGCATTAACGCTCTTGTGTAATTCAGCAAGATGTTAAAATATTAAATCTGTTTGTCACCTAATGACAGTTGCATTTCATTGATCAGAATTTTCCATTAATATTTTAGATGATAATCTGCTCTATATGAAAGATATAATCTGTGCCAAGGTTTCAATTGGAGTTGTAATATCATCAGTAATATACATTTTTTGGGTTGGTATTTATTTTTACCCACAATAATTGTAATTGTAATTTGTTAAATTGTTTTGTAGTATTTTGAAATAATTGGAAATCTTTTAAAATCCCGTGAAATAAATTTTAATATTTCTAATTGTTTTGCATTCTTTCGAAATCACTTGAGATGTGTGCAATTCCTTAGAATCACTTTATATCCTTTGAAACCTTTAATTTATTTGTAATGCCATATAATCCTTTCAATTATTATGTATTCTATTGCACTTTTATTAAATTTCTTTAAATTTTTCGAAATATTTGAAATCTTGAAATCTGACTCAAAAGTACATTTTTCAACCCTTCGAGTGTTCAAAAATTATATGAAGCCTTCATGATTTCACAGAGAAAATTTGAAGAATGAAAAATTCAGTTAAACTGTAAAGACTTTAATTAACAGTTTTAAGCTGAAATATTATAAAATTGTTTACGATTACATTCTACGAGTTATATCTTTTCAAATTGAATCATTTAAATTTGAATCCGATTAAGTATAAATAATTTAAATTTTAAACCCTTTGAAATGGTCGGATTGGCCCCGTTTGAATGGTTGTCTTTACATGTTTTAAATGAAATGAAGTAGACACTTCATTTCGTACATCATTCGTACGCGATTGTACATGATTGGTGACATTTTTCTCGGCCACCTGCACTTTGTAACTTCTTTTCAGGTCCTCCAATCATTTTGGAGGACTGAGTACGACTGGTCGTACGAATATCCACAGCCGAAATAGAAAGAAATAATATTATGTTTTTTATTATTTATTTTCGTAATGACGCCATAATAACCATCCAACACTGGTGGATCAAAAAGGAATACCATTGAAAACGGTTAAATATGACAATTTACAAATTATTATAGAATTTTAACTTTATATTTTTTCAAAATTTAATTATTCTAAAACAAGAATCCTTAAAATTGAGGAAATTTTCAAATCAAAACGTTCAAAATTGATACAAGTTTCAGTATTATTTAATCACATGCATAATTCTTTAAGCAAATACTTGTATGATTTCAAAATAAAGACTTTTAAAAAAAAGTTCTGAGTTGGTAATAATTCATATTTTTATTCTTTCAGCCTCCGGAAAATGAGTTGCAGAAGGTGGGAGAAAGAACACCTAGTGAACACGAGCTGAGGGTACAGAGATCGCTTCAGAGATTGAATGTTCCTGATTGGTTCAAAAATTCACCAGCCGCGAAAGACGGTTTCAGACTCAAAAGGCATTCAGATGCTTCTCAGCATGGTGGCTGGCGAGCTTTGGGTTCAAAAACGACTTCCCTTTCCTCCCTCTCCTCAACCACAAATAGACAGCCAACCACAGGTAAACATTTTATATCATCCATAATAAAAATTAGTTTTCAATTTTTATGTCTGTTTTATTTAAAGATTTATTTCTATTCATGGTGGATATCATCAGTCAGAAATTTACTCCATACAGTACATAAATATCAAAATTCATTCTAACTTTATAATGCAATTATTTATAAAATGAAGGACAACAATACCCATTGTTAAATGCTTCGAATTTGAAAACAAATGGTTTAGGTTAAAATTTTTTATTTAACAAAAGTGACATGGATTTTTGTGCTTTAGCTTTATTTGAAGCGGGAAAAGCTTAGCGGTACAAGTCCAATCAAAATAATTTTCCAGAAGGAAAATATCTTTCTAGGAAGACAATTTACAATCGATTGAATAATTTTTTTTTTTGTATGGGTGGATGGATCGCTTAAGTAACCGTTGTGTGACAAAATAGATGGCACTCCATGTGCCAGTGTTTGGCTTTGACTGGTATGATATGAATAAAGATATATCAATCGTTCAGAAATTCATCTTAAATACATATTTTTATTTACTTCACACAAAAATAACACTATGTGACAGAAAAAGAAACATTTGTAGTATTAGTAAAAAAAACTAATTTTTATATAGTTCATTCATTTAGTTTGAATTCTTTGAAATGTTTTAATATTTGAATACATTGGAATATTAAATTTTCGGACAGAAAATTTCAAACCCGTAATTTTTCGCTGAAATAGGTGTAAAAACGATGAAGCGTGGTTTTCAAAGAAAACTCATTTTCATAAGAAAGCGGACATCACACCGATCAACTTTCTATGCTGCAAATTATTGTATATGAAAACTGCAATTCTTATTCAACCCTTATGGTCGATAGCTGATTGTATTCTTCGAAAGATTCTTTACAACTAAATAAGTAACCATTTTTAATTCGACCTTTTTTCTCAATCAAGTTTCAGCATCTCTTACAAAATTAATTACATTAACAATCAGTATATTATAATTTTGAAGTGAATTGTACGCAGTGAACATGTGGGTATACACTATGGAATTCAAAAATTAAAGATGAAAATCGTAGGGCTGTACATTTGAGGCAAAGATTATCTGAAAAAATTAGAAGAAAATCAGTCAATTTCAACCTCGATGTAAAAATTAAAATGAATATTTTTATTTTGATAGTTTGTATGGGAACTTGTCAACTGGAAATTTAGTAAACGTGTTGAAATCACGAGTCAAGTTTGTACTTCTTTGTAAAGCTTGAAATGTTTGAAATGCTAATTTAGTAGTATTCTTAACATTTGCGACCGTCACGACAAGTCGCGTCGAAAATTAGTCTGATTACTTAGAGCTAATTTCGTTTATGTACGCCTTCCTATCGTCTGTTAGCTAATGGCTTATAGGAAGCGACTAATAAACTTATCGGGCCAGGTTAATTCAATTAACTCGCCCCTGCTGCCCTTAGACCAGCTAGCCTTTATTCTCTAATAAAAATTGGAAGTTAGTGCCTTTAGTTTAAAACGTTCCACGATATTTTATGCTTGACTCCAGCTATAACTTACATTCCAGGTCATTCTTGTCTCAAACGAAGACTTTATTATAGTGTCAGGACGGGAAACTATCTCCTTTTGCGATATTTTCCAGTTTCTTTATTGGATGAAATGCCTCGAAAATTTCATATTGATTCCCACAGATATATTTTCGCAACGAAATTAAACCTGTGTTAATTTGTAGTTAACTAATTTAGTTTATATACAAAAATACAATTCCTGTTTTTGGAATCTTTTTAGGCTGGAAGTAACGAAGTTATAAAAAAAATTACTGCTAAATTTAAGCTTTAAATCAATCTCGGCATATTCGGGATGATTTTTCCCACAATTAAAAAGGTGTTAATTAAAAATGAGACATCAAGCCCAACAAAGAATTAACCGTTTAGCCTAAAATGAATCAAATTAAAGAATGATTTTATCTACAATCTACATTTTCAGTGCTAAAAATTTATTTTCAACTAGGGACTACGAAACCAAATCAGATATGATACGGAATCCCATACTGTGAATCGCAGATGATTTTCTTTTTCCCATCTTAAATTGTTTCATTTTAAAGCCTGAAAGTTTGAAATGATTAATTTGATGCAGTTTCAAATTTCCTAGTTTTTAAAATATTTCTTACAAGGACAAGAGCAAGGACAAGTAATTTAACATTTTTAATTAAATATTTTAAATGGGAGTTTAAAAAAATTGGGATTCTTAATTGAGAAAGCCTAAAAAATTATCAATTTAAAATTGAAACGTTTATCAAATGAACAGTTTTTAAGCGAAACGTTTAAAATGGTATAGTTTCAAAAGAGTTTTCAAATTTAACTCCACAAAAATGAACCCATTCAAATATTCCGTATTGTAGAATTTTAATTTGAAATACGTTAAAATAAAATAATTTCATAATGAAGCATTTCTAACTGTCAAATTTCTTATTTTGAAAACTAAAATCCTGAATAATCCTAACTCAATATTCTCCATAATGTTACTTGTGCGCTTTCGCATTTCACCTCCTCAATTTCAAAATTTGACAATTTAAATTTTATTTATCCAACTTACACTATTTTAAATTGAAAGGTTAATAGTTAAGAAATTTTTAAATTTGATTCTTCTCTTTGATTGATTAAAAATTATATATGCGAAATTTAATATTTTATAGTATTTTCATATTATGTATCCAAAATTCAATATGCAAAATTATATAATTTCAAATTAAAACATTAAAAAATTATATAATTATTGATAGAGGTTCGGAATAGTTAAATGTAAGAATGCATTTTTTTTAATGATGATTTTTTATGCTCTCTATAAAAAATTTTTAGATGTTTAAAAACAATCAGTTTTAAATTATTGTACCATTAAGCCATTTATCTTTCGGGGTAGGCGTGAGTCACTCTGTGGGAAAGGGAGTAATGTGAGGAAGGGATTATAGAATTTTTAGATTAATCTAGAATTCTCGTGTTATTTACTTAAATAACACGTTCGTCCCACAAGACTGCTCCGACCCAGGTTGCTGATCAATCTCTCTCAAAGCCTTACAAAGTTATTATGTGAGGCTCCTCACTCGGGCCCATTTGTATCCAAGGTCTTTTGTTTCAGGCCTCATTCGCTCCACTGCCACTCTTTTTATAAACTATTTTTAGCCACACTTTTCTCTCCTCGGGCATGTCACTCTAGCTTCCTTCACGTCCATGCATTTTCTCATGCAAGCTCTCGTGTTTGTATGGCTTCTTCTGTCTCTTCGAGTTAGGGTGTCATTTACACATTCTAACCATTGTTCCCGCGGTCTGCCTCTGGGCATACTGACATCTCGCTTTCGAACAGTACAATCGATATAAATATAGAATTATGTAACGCCCTTCTAGCTTTATTTGATATATTTTTACTTCTGATGATGGGCCTTGCTCTACCGATGACCTTCTTACCCTCGTTTATACGCCTATTTAAATCCCCACCTACCTTTCCGTCACTAGTGAATAGGCTATCAAAAAAAAGTTGCTTATCAACTAGTTCTATTCTCTCATCATTTGGGACAATGCTGCATATTGTTTTTCACCTTTAAAAAAAACTAATAAAACTTCATAGCAAAAAAAATGGAACTCTGTCAGCTTTGCTTTTATTATGCTTTTATTTTAAATATTTATAAATCTCATCTAAAATTCATTGTTATAAAATTGAATGATGAATTTTTTAACTTGAAAATTGTAAACAATTTTTACAGTAAGAGAATTTTGCAATTAATGTGGACAGTTTATCCGGAACCTATGGAATTTATTCAGCATCATCCACACCTGCGTTTACGTATAACAAAGACTTTATGATTGGTGCAGAATTGAATCTCTGTCCCCCGTTACATTTGAGTATTCACAAAGATGTTAGTCTTTAACCATCCATTTTTCTTCGTGCAGATATATAAAATTGAGAAATGTTTACAATTTAAAAATTTTCTAATGATTATTTTTGAAATTTGCAGGTGTCCTCTTAAGTCCAAGTCCAACGCCGCCTGTGTTTTCGAGATGGAGTACAAGTCTGCTAAACAGTGCCGGAAGTTCGCCTGCAAGTTCGACTAGGTCATCTTTCAATCATCGACAGCCTTACCTCGGCTGGCGTTCACAAGAACGTCTAGCGAATCCTCGGACGCCTGCCGAACGCCTTGCTCAAGGCATCCTTCCTCAGCTGCAGTCCGCAAACAAGGTTCGCACTATCCACTATTTTTCAAAGCCAAATAATCAGATTTCTTGTCGAACATTCGCCTAGAATGACGTCAGCCCATAACCATGTTCCAGCCTTCATCTGCACTTCAATTTCAACTCTTCAGCATTACAGACTTACAATCGAGGTTAACTTTACTTTGGTTTCAAAATTAAGCATTTTTAGCGATAAAGAAACGGTCTTTCTGTCAGATTATTGAAAAATTGGTGAATTTGTTTAAGTCCAATTTGTGTACGTGCCAGATGGATTCTAAATGCAGATGTTTTTTATTTTGTGATTAAACTCTTTGATTGGAAATTATCAGCTATGCAGGCCAATTTAAATGCCACGAAATTGAAAATTAATTTCTAGGCTGGCCCAGACGTTGGGGGAAGTAAACGCGTGACCGAGTGTAACCCTCTGTGACCGCCCACGTGTTCCTCATCGCAGTCTTTGTCGAATTTATTTTTGATTTTCGCAGACACAGTCGCTCGTGTGCGATCGTTGCTATAATTAGTTCATCACAAGCTGGCAAGAGGCTTCGAAGCCCCGACTTTAAGTTTCCCTCATGCGTTCTTCGCAACTGACAAACCGCTCAAAACTGCTTTACGACGCAGGAATGCAAGCCTTTCGCGTTCCTTCTACGTGAAAGTAACGCCGAACCTAGTGTAGCAAAGCAAATTCGAGAAAGTTATGTTGGTAAAGAATTTCAATTTGGGATCTCTTTTCTTATTTATTTCTTTCATTCTCTGCAGTGGCTTATTTGGTTCATTAGAAAATAAAAGGAACATCATGCACATAATTTAATTACTGATGGTTCTTTTTAAATACAAAATTATTCCAGTTTTAAATTTACTATAAATATGGTTGTCAATCCTAGTGGCTCTGCTTTGGTTGTTGACGGGAGAACTAGGCATCATATTAAGAATTTAAATTTTGCACTTTAAATCGTCGAGGTATACATAATTCTATCAACGATTTTTCTAAGTGTAGTCTTATTAATGTAAAAAATTCTTTCAAGAAGAAGACTAGGTCATGCTAAAATATTTCGACGCCTTCATTCAATCTGAATCTATGTGCTGACAGTGTCGTGTATGAGATTATACGCTCTGTATAAGCATAAAGAATAGAGGGCGCTGTTAGCACATGGACTCATACTGAATGGGGGTGTCGATATCTCCTTTTTACGGGAAATAAGATAAATCATCGTTTTAAAAAAATTGTTTTACCAACTTACGAGTATTTCATGTTTCGAAGATAAAAGCAATTAAATATTCGACAATTTTTGTTAAAAATTGAGATAATTGAGATTTATTTCCGCTTGTAAGTATAATACAATTTTTTTGCTTTAATCTCGCATTTCAAGTACTTATACATTTCTTTCTGTCCACATGGCAAAGTTATATCTCAGAAGATGCATGTGAAAATGTTCTATTTAACAAAATGCATATTGAAAGATCATTTCTTGGGTGGTATGCTTAGGAAACTTTAAAATCTTATGAGATATATATTCCGATATAGAACATTCCAGTATCCAACTTCCAAATTAAAATCTTTTTGTTGTGTGCTTTCAAGAAGAAGACTATTTCATCGATAAAATATGTCTTCTTTTAATAGGAAATAAGATAAATCATCGCCTTCGAAAAATTGTTTCACCAACTTACGAGTATTTCAGTTTTCAAATTTAAAACTTTTGTCAAATATTTGGCAACCTGGAAATAATTAGGATTTATTGCCGCTTATAAGTGTCTCACATATTTTTTATTTTAACTCGCAGTTCAAGTATGCATTTCTGTCAAAATGAAAAAGTTCTATCTCAGAAGATGTGTATGAAAAGGTTCTATTTCACAAAATGCATATTTAAAGATCCTATCTTGGGTGATACGCTTAGAGGGCTTCAAAATTCTTCCACATGTATATTGCGAGATAGAACATTATAGTATGAAACTTTTGAGATAGAACCTTGTCATTTAGACCAGTCGATTTGATTCTCCAGAAGTTAGTCTTCTATTGTAAGTAATCCATTAAGGACTAAATTAAAAAGAAGAAAGCTTTAAACTGGGAGTTATTGTAGTACCTAATGACAGTAATAAGATTTTCTCGAAGAGTTATTAGAGTAGAACACATGACTAATGAAAATCCTGTTACCGCCATCAGCAGCAGCAACAGACAACGAATCAGCAGATGGAGGTGAGGAACTCGATAAAGGAAGTGACATCGGCCATTGTACACTATGTGCAGAGTGGCCAGGAAGTTATAGGAAGTGGAAGACTCTCACCTAGACCTCGACCTGACGATTGGGACGACAGGGGCGGTGCGAGGTCGACCAGCCCCAGAGGTGAGCACTAAACCCTGCAAAACACCCCACCACTACAACCACAACCACCATCACCACCACTATTATACTCTGCGTCGAAGGTAATTTTGAGTTTTTTCTCCTTTTTTATTTGACAGTTACTCTACGCCTTTTCGTTTATTTACTCTTTTTTTCTGCCTTTTACTATCCGCTCCCGCGTCGTCTTTTGCGAGACGCTCGCCTCCTTCTCTCCCAACTTTTTCTTATGGTTTGTCCCGATTTTTTTGCTTTTTCTCACTAACGAAAGTTGTTTCAAGCTACGACTCGTCATTCAAAGGAACATTTCAGAGGTAGTAAGCAGACAACTCATTCACTCTCAGTTCACACGGATTCACTATAAGCACTCTTCTCGCACTTCACTCCTACTTTCAGACTTTACTCACGCCTGGTTCTTTACATTTACATTTTACACACTCTTTGCTAATTCACTAACTCGCTCGCCGCTGGTGATGTTAAACAAAGAAAGGCTCGTGCCATTCCAGCAGGCTCGAACAGACGCGACTCGTGATTTTTTCTTAGGGTTCGAATAACATTTTAATTATTAGGAAGTAGTTCTATGAATATTGGCCACGGTGGAGGTGAAACAATTTTAAGTTCAATGTCCTCGCATATAGGATTTCCCAACTGATTATGGTAGTCTATAATTATACGGACATTTTCAGACTAAAAAAAATCCATCGGGCCCTTTTTGAAAAATGACGATTTTTATGTTCAATATGCAATAAAAAGTAATTAGAGCAAATCTAAAAACATCACAATATTCACGAAAAATTGTTTTAAATTATAAATGATATATTTTATGACTAAAAAAAATTGACAAAAGAATTCAAAACAATTCTGTCTATATAATTTTATGACATTATTTTTCAGGTAAAACTGATCAATATTAAAAACTTGAATTTACAATTTTATTGATGAAATTATAAAATTAAATAATAAATTATTTAAAATCAATAAAAAGGTTAATAATGTCAATATATTATTAGTTGCAATGTTTTTTATTATTGTCGACCAATTTTCTTTTAATATTTTGAGAAAAATGCAGCAAATTACGATTAGAATCATGGTATATTATTCTGCTTATCACGTTGAAAAATGGCAAGACGAGCTGTGAAGAAGAAAACAATGATATTTTCAAATCTAAGTGTAATTTACCACAATTTTGATTGGAGTTTACTGCATGTTCCCTAATTTTATTAAACTTTCAATAGAAAAATTATATTATATATAAACATCGGACCTGGTAATAATTATCGTCTGTTTTATTGACTATTGAATGACAGCAATATTATTCTTATTCAATTTGAACAGTTTAGTATTGAATTTGAAAAGTTCATCAATAAAATCTTAAATTAATGTTTGAAATTCCGCTAAACTTTATGTGTAATTTAATTACTTTTATTCTTTAAAATCATTGATATTGAGAATAGTGCTGTATTTAGATTCCGTTTACAGGTTTTCTTTTTTTAAATCCTGTTTCATTTCATTTGTGCTACTCACATCAAAAAAGAAAATAAAATTATTCCCAGGTTTGGAAAATTATTATTTGAAATAAATCTTGAAAAATATCCTCATCTCTACTTAAAAATTTAATATTCGAAGATCTTTATTCAATATAATTGAGTCTAGCTTATGACTCAATAGTATTTAAATATTTTATCGAGGGCAACATAACTTTCTCACTCTCAAAGTTTAAATCGTAATTCTAAAATTACTAAATTGCTTCGATTTTAATTTGTTTTTATTTTTAAACCACTAAAAATTAATAGATGTTCCAAATTAGAATTTTTTAACCTTTTAATTTTTCCAGATTCGAAATTTTTCAATTTTGGACATACATAAATGTAATATCGTTCATTCCTAAATGCTTCATAATTAAAATTTTTCACTTATTAATCAATCTCAAGCAATTTGAATATACACTTACACCAGAATTTATTTGTCATATTTCTAAGTTTTCGAAGTTAGACTGGTTGCAACTGAAATTTTTACAACTATTTAAATTGACGTGGAATTTTCAACCATACGCAATTACATAACCAGTGTACAGCGAAACTCGAAGTTATGTATCGCTCGTAATTTTTAAATCATTCAAAATTTTATAATTACATAGAATAATTTACTATCCATGGGGAAACTTAACTACTTGTATGTTAAAATAAAGTAAATAACACTTGTAAATGTGTCATAAAAATTTGAATAGGAGAAGTCACGTAACGACTTTTTGAATAAAAGCATGATAAACTTCTTGTATCTGTTGCCAGTATTCTTCATTTCATAAAAATGTTGGCTCTGCTTTTCCAGATTCTTTTGATGAACTGCAAACGTTCTTTTTCAGTCTTTTCATATTCTGTAAAAAGTGGCTCGTTCCCTTCTCCCGGGATTAATCCTACAGTCGGAAATGAGAACAGTGAAGAACCTTCGACCCGTGTCGAGTCGCGATACTGAAAATCAATTTGCCGAGCGTTGAATGCAAATTTCAGATTCCTCAACGGCGAGCAGTTGTAACAGAAACACGACTGCAGTTAAAATTCTGAAAAGTCGCATTTCCTTGGCTGCCCTTGCAATGTATTTTCGACTGTCCTTGGTGCTTTCTTTTGGAAGCTTTTTGGACATTCGTCTTGCTAGACAGCTTTAGGGGCACAAGTTCAACGCCGTTATGTATATTCTCGACATTTATTGCCCTCCTGGATCTGATAATGCAGTTTTTTTCTTTAATAGAAATTGAACGAAAATCCAAGTAAATGATGCAAATAGACTTGAAATTATGGTAAAATATTTTTGGGTTTTCCAACATTTATAACCTAAATACGAGATTTAAAAAAGAAGACACAAAGTTTAAGTACAAATTTTCATATAATTCGGTCTGAAGATTATTATTATTATTCTTGAGTCATTTTTAGAATTTTGTTTATATTTAGAACAGAAAAAAATTTGTTCCTCAGAGGTCTTCTGAATTCAGATTCCTTCATTAATTTTTCAAGCTGTTTTAACTTTGAGAACTATTTTTACCCTTCACGATCTTTTCTTTGTCTTAAGTCTTGAAGAAACTGTTGGAAAATTTAAGCAGCCTACATGCTCTGATAATGACTCACTTAAAGCAACTGGAATTTAATACCTTCATCAAAATTATAGTCAACTCAACATTCTCGCTGAAGCAAAGCTAATTTAAAAAGAAATTATCAACAGCGGAACTAGCGAATCCTTCCGGATTTTTATTTCTGAAACAGTCCTCGTAATCAAGTTGCCAATATTTTACTTATTCAGGCTCTTTTCGACTATCACGATAATAAGATTTAAAGCATGAAGGTCATTAGTACGTATTTTCAATCTGCATGTATCTTTTTCTCGTCTCAATGCAATTTGCTTGCATTTTCAAGGATTATTTTTGTATTATCCTTGGCACTTTGATTTTCTGCCTATTTCGGACTTGAGGATTTCAATCAAGGCTGTGAGAGTTAAAGTTTTAAAATTTTCAAGAATTTAGGATCGGAAAGTATTATATATGTATAAAATTATTTAGTCGATGATTCACAATAAATATACAACACGAATCTAATTGGCCAAATTTCATGTAACCAAGGAACTTGAAATATGTATTTGAATTTAAATTGTTGGTTGTTGAAATCAATTTGATAGATTTAAAATAGCAGTCATTTCAAAAAACGAAGGGGCCAATTTTACTCAGTGTGTAGTGCATGAAACTTTAGAGAATTATGTAGTCGAATGGTTAAGTGAATTCTAGTCAATTTGAGTAAATTCCTCTTAATTCCGAGCTTAATTCTTGGTGAATTGAAACCACTAATGTGAATTGAATAATGGTAAAGTAAATTGAGATGCACTCAATTCAAATAAACCAGTAGTTAAATTAATTGTATTCTTCATTATTTTGATTGCATTCAATTGAATTGAACTGCATTTTAAATTAGTTCTTGGCGAATTGATTTGACTGAATTAAAATTCATTCAATTGCATTGAAATAAATCCAAAAGTAAATTTCAGAAAATTCAAGTTAATTTAAGTGAATTCAAGTAAATTCAAAAAATATTAAATAGTTCTTGATTAATTGATAGGGTGGAATTATTTTAAACGAACTCAACCATAAAATAACTGAATTCCAATTACTTTTTGACGAATTGATTCGACTGAATTCTTGAGTATTCATTCACTAATCTTATTTAATTATAGTATCATTGTGTATTCAAATAAATCCAACAGTTTAATGTGAATTTAAGTCAATTCAAGAGAAGTCTAGTGAAATGAACTGAATTCAAGTGAACTCAAGCCATTTTAAATAAAGTCAAGATAATCCATGTGCATTAAAGGCAATTGAACTGAACTTCGCTTAATTAATTGCATTTCATCCGAGTCAGTTCATGTGAATTTCAAGTACATTTCACGTGCATTTGAACTGAATTCTTGATTAATTAATTTGACTAAATTGTTGAATTTAACTCGATTAATTTATTTCACTGAGTTAAATTTTATTCAAGAAAACTCAAGTCAGTTTGAGAAATGAATTCAAACTAAAGTTAATTCAACTTAATTCAGAACAATTCAAGTCAATTAAGTTCGCGTGAATTTCAACTTCATTCTCGATCAATTAATTTAACGAAAATTTATTTAAAGTTAATTCAATTAAATTTTTGCTTCATTAATTTGACTGAATTCCAATTTATTTAAAAGAATCCAAGTAAATCCAGGATAATTCTAGTCAATTAATTCTTGGTGAATTTATTTCGCAGAATTCTTGGAGAACTCAAGAAAATTTAATTAAATTCAAGTTCATACCTAATTAATTGCATTCATCTCATAATTCGTCTGAATAAAGATCGAATTTCGTTTGATTCTTCAAGGATAGTTTCTCAGAACGTATTATAATAACTATTATTTTCAACAAAAAAAGACCTTGAAATTCTCAACGGTTTGATCGATTACCAAAATGTCCCTTCGCGAGAGAATATTCTCTTGTTAGAACTCTATTGAGAGTTCAAGGGGTGACCTTGACACGAACAAGGATTGTTATTTGATGTGCGTTCTCTTGGAGAACTCGGAAGCGGAAAGAGGTCAACGTGCAATGGTGCAGGATGCCCTTTTGTCATAGACAGTCATAGAATAGAGACTCATTTTTTCCGAGAGCCTTATGTGTTGTTTACGTCGTGTGTCGCGCAATGTCGCGTCTCGCCGTTTCGTCGGATACTCGCCTTTGAAAGTCGAACGAAAGTGTGTCGCGCGTGCGCGCTTCTATTTCTACGCTTTCGTGGTGGTGTACGGAAATAGGTTACCCTGAAATTCCCCCCAACGACCTCGCTTTTGTTTCTCGGTCTCAATCGAGCTTTTATTCTCGAGCCACCCCCTACAATTTTCGCGAGCTCAACTTTGATCAAAGATTAACAATCGTTTATTATTTCTCACCCTGAAGACTCTGAGCAAATGCTTTTTATCTAAATCGCCGAAGACAGATCCAAAACCTATTAATGGAATTGAACCGCTGGCGACCAAAAGGGGACACGGCCGGATTCAGCTTGAGAAGTATTGTCCTGAGTGTCAATTTAAAAAATCTTTCTAATTTCAATTTTAAAGACTGATACTTGTAGAGAATTTCAAGGCGCACTTTTTTTCCTTTTGCAAAAATTTATAGGTTTTGTAGTTTTTTTTCCAATCTTTTTTCACTTCAACTCGCGCTAATTTAGCAATATTGTAATAAACAAAAAAGTTATTAATTTTTTTTTTGAGGCAATGCAAAAATCATGAATTTTAACCTTCACGCGCCTCGTTTAGCGAACGAATTTTAAGCTATGGAAAGCTTTCAGTGAGAAAGTTGTTCATTAAGGTTCAAAGAAGTTTTCTGGGAAGTTTTAGATTAATTGGATTAATAGTTCAAAAATTATGAATGTTTTAAAATCCAAGCGGTAATCTTGACGCTGCCCAAAAACGTGCCTGGCCGGCTACGTATGCGCTGCAGCG
>NC_046665.1:36270822-36296987 GCF_010883055.1 Belonocnema kinseyi
TGGCAATAGGAATGGCCTCGAACTGGAAACACATATTTAATCTCGCTTTGCAAATAAATGGACAATAAAACCAAAAAATGAAACACTGTGTAGTTTTTATTTCTTCCCGGACATGAGTCTGAAAATAATGTTATGCTGTTGAACTTGTTTTTAGCAAATTCTTTTAATACCGCGTATTTGATAAAACCGCAAACAGAGTTAGCACCCTTCTTTACAATTCCCTCAAGAATAGGGAACATGTAACTTTGGTTCGTAGTATGTACATGTACGTTAAATAGAAAAAGCCATGCTAAACGTAGGTAAAACTGCGCGGGCACGGGTATTTTCGGTAGTGGCAAATTCTGTGCAAAATCAAATTCACAGCATAGACTATTATTTTCAGAGAGTATTTGCTTTTTTAACTTCAAATAAATTTCAGCATTGTTTTTGTGATTAACTACTTCTTCGTTTACCTCTCCATTTGTCTCGTTTTTGTAGCAAGTATTGCACACGTCAGTTCTAGGTAATTTAATACTGAAGCCAACGTTTCGGTTTAAATACTTAAAATAAACGGTTTGACTTATTGTCAATTTAGCCCCCGTTTTTTCTTTATAATATTTTCCGACTAATTTGTAAAGTTCTACAAGATTTAATGAAGGATTATCAAAATATTTTAGGTTGGTAGAATTTCGTTTGTAATGTGAACTGTGATGTGGAATTGATTCGCAATGCTCTTCAATCATTTTTTTTTTTTTGATTTTCTGTTAATTTAAGACAACTTTTGCGTACTACACCTGCCAAATTTCTTAAAGGCTGCTTATTTAAAAAATTTTTTGAACATTTTCAACTCTTCTTTTGCCCAAACATAGAAAAGCACAAAAAAATTTCTTACAAATCGGAACATTTTCTTCGTCAGTAGGAAATAAATATATCCAATGAATTAACCCTCCTAGTTTTTCACGTGCATTCGTTTGGGTAGGATCCTTGCATTTTAACAATCCTCTGAGAAACACATTTTGTTCATTATAGTTCCCGAGATTCCAAAGATTTGTATGTACTTTTTCTTGTTGCACATTTGAAAACTTTTGGTAACATTTTTCTCCACAGCAGGATTCAATAGGTTTAAAAGATCTCTCTGGGATTAAAAAATCTTTAGAAATACTGTCTTTTCATCAAACGATGCTATTAACTTCGTCATTAAAAATTTAAAATAATTACTTTAGACTATCTACATATTATATATAGTTCAGTAAAAGATTTATTTAAAAAATCAAGAATAAAAAAGTCATAAAATATTAAATTTATGATTTAAATTTATTTAAAAATTGTATTGACGGTTTCCAATCGTACCTGATCTCTGGAACATTTTTTCTGATTTTTAATCCACGAATCTTCATTTCTAGTTCTTTCTCTACCTTGTTTCATTTTAATATCTTTTTCTTTTTAATTAATATTCTCAAAAATATCTCAAAAATCTCAATAATCTCAAAAAAAAGCTTTTCCAACTATTATAAGAAACAATCACTTCGCTGATTCTATGCTTTATTTGTAGAATTTCATAGAAGATGACAAAAAAAGTGACTGTTGTGCATTTGTTTTGGTAAGATTGACTTGACCTTCACGTCGTTCGCTGCAGCGCGTACGTAGCCGGCCAGGCACGTTTTTGGGCAGCGTCAAGATTACCGCTTGGATTTTAAAACATTCATAATTTTTGAACTATTAAACCAATTGATCTAAAACTGTCCAGAAAACTTCTTTGAACCTTAATGAACAACTTTCTCTTTGAAAGCTTTCCGTAGCTTAAAATTCGTTCGCTAAACGAGGCACTTGAAGATTAAAATTCATGATTTTTGCATTGCCTCAAAAAAAATTAATAACTTTTTTGTTTATTACAATATTCTCGTTTTTCTTTCTTAGATAGCGCGAGTTGAAGTGAAAAAAGATTGGAATTTTTCGTTTTCAAAAAATCCACATTTTACCAATTATCTCAAAAACTACAAAGCCGATAACTTTTTGCAAGAGGAAAAAAAGATGCGCCTTGAAATTCTCTACAAGTATCAGTCTTTAAAATTGAAATTAGAAAGATTTTTAAAATTGACACTCAGAACAATACTTCTCAGGCTGAATCCGGCCGCGCCCCCTTTTGGTCGCAAGCGGTTCAATGTTAGAAAACATTTTTTCCCCATACATTAAGGGCTTCAGTCAAAGGATGCATATCGTTTTCAAGACATCAACATTTAAGCATAATTTGAAGTTCAGAAGAAAATATTGGGTTATTCAAAAATTTATACCCAACGGAGTAAAAAATGCTTTTTTTTCTTATTTGAAGTAAAATTCAGTTAAAAAATAAATTGATTAAAATTAGAATTTAAAAGTTTCTTATTGCAATAGCTGATTATTGAAGTTATGCATCCCGTGGTGGGGGTAGGGTGGTCCTTACTACGTGGGATAAACAATGGTTAATTAATGTTAGGCTCCCACCACCTGGTTTCGTGAAGTCATATAAGAAAAAGATGCCGTGCAATTTTTAGCACAATCGGTCTTGCAGGAGACTTGAATTTTGTGATGTATTTTATATTGGGAAAATTGAGCAAAAGCTTCTGATCAAGTTACGTTTTTTTCAGATTTTAATCAAATTTAACGTCCACGTAGGGAGCGCTAGCATTTGACAGAGTTAAAAAAGTAGCCATGCGTAAAATTACAAAATGGGAGCTGAAATAATTTCGAGAAAATCCCATTTTTTATGATTTTTAAAGAAATTTGGTCAAAATTCTTTAGTAAAACGAGTGTATCAGTAGGAATAAACTAGTGATGCAGAAATATTTCAACTCTCAAAAAATAACAAGTGGCCTTATAGAACACGATTTTTAAACAACTGTTAAGAGAAATAAAAAAATATGGCTTTTTCAAGAATTGTATGAGCCATCAGTAAAAATGACAAAAAATGCGATTTTTTCGAGATCACGTAAACCGCCATTTTTTTATCTTACAAAGTTGCGTGTCGAGTAATTTTCTCTGAAAATACAAAAATATCACGTTTTTGCACAAATAATGATCGACGCAATTTTGAATTTTTGTATCATTTTAAATTTCACACGGACCACTTTTTTTAGTCTTTCAAAAGCTACTACTCCCTAGGTAGGCGTTTTATTTCAAACTTTGAGAATTTTATCTCAATTAAAAGCTTCTCCTCAATTTTGCCCATATAAAATACATGGAAAGTTTAAGACCCATGCAAGACCTCTAAATATTATCTGATTGGTCTACAAATTGCAGGACATCTTCTTCTTATTTAAACTCGCGAAACTAGGAGACGGGAGCCCGACATTTTAAATATTTGAAAACAAGAACCACCTTAGTGTGGGCGAAGAAGGGTATAATATAATATTACACAATGGCAATAGAATACAGAAAAAGTAACAGAATCGCTTTACAGAGGGGGGGGGGGGTGTAAAATTGTGAATTAACATTTAGTAGTACTTAAACTGCCCTCAAATTTATATTCTATTCTGCGTTAGTATTTTCATCTATCTCTAGTTTATTAAACTTTCAAGATTCAAGTTCTTGCGAAGAATTTAAATTTCAAACTCCATCAGAAAATCAATATCTGGTTGACCTAATAAACGTTGGTGCATGAAACATTTTCCAAGCCTCACATTTTATAGGAGTCTGTGAGGGAAAGTGGAAGAGTTATGAAAATATGGGAAATGTTATTTTGTTTTTTTTATTTTATATTTGTCATAAACGACAACCAAAATTAGGGTCCCTTAACAAATATTATTGAAAATAACAACACATTTAAATTTAAAATCGTATTGGTTTTCTTTGTTTGAAATTTAATTTTTTGGATCTGCTTACTGTAATGAGAATATTAATACTTACTCCGCTGCTGAACATCGTTTGATTGGAAAAAATCTCGTGGTGTATGTATTTAAAGACTTTTTTCATAAAGAAAATCGTAAGCTAAAACCTTTCGATTTCGAAAATTCATTGGGATCTATTTCTTTTATATTTATGAACCTTTTGCTAATACGTTCTATTCATAAATGCTTTGGTAGACTAACAATTAACTAAACACTTGCTTTATTACCGATGGAAAATGCGATATAGACTATATATTTTTCTTTTAAGATATTTAGGTTTTAAGGTACATAATAAGGTTCTTAAATTGGAAATTATTTTTCAGTTTAGACAAAATTTGTTCTATAAATTTCGATATTGATCAGGCAGTTTAAAAATATTCAATACAATTACTTGTTAATACATGCAAAATATTCATAAATTATGTTTAAAAATTGATTCATTTGTAATGTGTGTAATATAGGCGAGAATATAGGGCAATACAAACTTTGGAAAATATTTTTTTGTAACTAACAGTATAAGTCAAAATTAAATATGCGTCGAAAACGATATATCATAAATTCCATTTCAATGCTCAATTTGCACAGTTCATCTGGCAAGCTAGCAATCATAGAAAACCGAAGCTACTAAATAAAGAAATAAAAGAAAACTATATTTGAAAGATCAAGTAATTTTTTGTAAACGCAGTCCAGTTAAGCCTTCTGCGAATTGTCGACATTTAAATTTCTTCAGGACTGTCTTCACTTCGTTGGCCCAACTTCATAACTCAGGGTTTAATTTACAACGCTTGTTTTATCTATGAGACAAAAGTCTGACACTTTAAATAAAATTCGTTCTAATGCTTTATATTAAATGGAAGGCCGTTCAAATATGTTTCGTAACACCGGTTACGAATTTATTACTTTAACCGGTTAAATATATTTTACTTATTTTATAAGTCAATATAAGTACATTAAGCAATAGATTTCAATATTCTCAAGGTGGCCACTGGACCAGGAAAGCAGAAAAATAGGGAGTTTTTTGAGACCGGGAAATAACAGAAAATACAAGACCGTATAATTTTCATGGCTTGAATTTGACCATTTTTATTTTTAAGCACCGATTTTTAATTGTTTAATTCAGAACGTTAAAAATTTGAAAATATACAATTTTCAATGTTTGTTCCAAACCTTCCAGCCAGCCAGTCATTTTAAATTTGGACGAAATAAAAATTCAACACTTTTAGATTAAAATATAAACAAAATTCTTCTGTTTTAAATTTAAATTTCTGAAAATTGAATAATTTAGAAATCAAAGCATCAATATTTACAAATTTGTCAATTTATAATTTTCAACGTACAGTAATTTTAGGTCGAAAACAGTTATAGTATTGAAATTTTCATAATTTAGGTAAATCCTTAAAAAGTCAGTAGTTTAGAAAATTTTATAATTTCAAATTAATAGTTGACAAATTAAAAAGAAAGTTTTAATTACATTTTTAATATTTAGAAATTAAATCCTTTAAATTCTGCAAATATATTTCAAATTAGGACAATTTTTAGATTATAAAATTCAACACTTTTTTTCAAATTCAAAAGTTCAAAATTGTACCATTTAAAGATGCAAGCCAACTTAATGTGAATAGTTATAAATTAACTAGAGGCAAAATCGAAAAGACTAAGATTGTTCTTTCGAAAATTAACATATTTCAAATTAAGAACAATTTTTGAACAAATTTCAAATGAAGTGTTGAAAACACATATAGCTTTAGTAGCGAAACAATTAAATTAAAAATGTTCAAAATTGAATAATTTTAGCTTTAAAATGTATGAACGAGAAAACTTCAATTGTTGAATTTTGTATCTTGTATCTGGCTCTTTTTAATTGCCTTAAATATAAAATTATTTAATTTTTAATGTTTTCATTTTCAATAAACTAGATTCTAAAATGTTCAATTCGAAATGTTTTTCTGTTTGAAAGCCTCGAAATAAATATTTGTCTTTCGAGAGTTAGGATGGGCCATCACCATTGATTGTTAAACTGAGAAAATGAAGTTCAAAGTTTAAATGATATTATACCTTAATTAAATGGTAAGAAATATCATATTTATTAAAGAACTTATAATTCATATATAAAAAAGAAGGCATTGAAATACATTTTAACGAAATTAATGATTTAATTTAGCACAAATATAAAAGATATTTTGGTAATGACATAATGTGGACTTAATAATATTCACTTTTTTGAGATTTAAAATGTACCATTTAAAATAAACGTTTTAATTGAGGTATTTTTTAAATTACATTTTTATTGAAAAGTAACCAAAAATTATATGTATTTGTCACTTAACCCGAACGGACAACGTCTAACTTTGAACTAAAATATAAAGGTCTGCTTTGTGTTCAGACTAAAATATTTGAAAAGAATGATTAACTTATCTACAGTTTCTATCCGGCGTTTTCCAGTTCAAAAATACTGTTTCATGGACATGGCAAAATATAATCCTTAAGTTGAATTAATATCAGCATTTCCAAGTAATAATTTTGACGATTTATCAGTTGAACATCACAGCAAAATGTATATTTTAACAATCTTTCCACGCTGTAAATATAAAAATACTGTGTATTGTGCAATTGAGCAGTTGGGTGCAATAACGGTTTGAAATTTTCAATTCTAAAAGCTTTAAAATTGTTCTGCATCAGAGCCGTGAATTCCTAGATTCTTTTTTCAATTTTTGTTTTCAAATCAGTAGTCACCTTGATTTTGGGACAATCTAATACCTAAGCGAAATGTTCAGTTTCGATAGAAAGCAAACGAATTAAAAAAAGCTTGACCAATAACTAGAAAAGGGCTAGTCTGGTCCACCACACCTCCTAAAAACTTAATCTAATCTTCACGAATCGTCTCACCGAAGGGTGCACGAGGTTGTGCTGGATGGAGAGCTCTTTTGTGGGTACCAAGCCACTGGATTCGCCTGAGACGCCGATGAGCCTTGCCCCTGAAGCAGACGGCTGCGCAGGATGTAACGGCACCACCACCGGATCCTGCACTTGTGGGGACTCTGCGTCTTCCGGTCTCTTTCTAGACCTAACACCAACTCCAGACGAGCTACAATTTCACCAAAATCAACGCCAAGGAACGAGTCCATCTCTCTCGGCGTCTTTCCACTATACGCAACAACAACATCGACAACAGATACAACCTCAGCCGCAGCAACAGCAGCAGCAACCACACCATCGCGGTGAGTTGCTGCTCGCATAACGAAAAACCCCTTCCACTATTTCCAACTACAATAATTCCTCCGGGATTCTACACTAACATGAACCTTCCCTACGGAAACGGTTTTCATCCTTTTGTCGTTGACCAAGTGTTCGTTTTGGTGCTCAGTGATCTCTGATTAGGATGCAGCGAAAGGGGTGCCAAGTTGGTTGATTTTTTTCTGTTGGTAGGACTTGAAGACCGGAAACGAACTGGAGTTATGACCCATTGGTATCTGTCAATAATCTGAAAGTATTTTTCTCTTCTTCGTTTGACTCGCATCTCTGACATCCTTTTGGTCCTGAATCTTTAACAATGTACCTTATGTCACTTAGTTATATGATCTGCTTTACATTGATGCCTTCCCAATTTTGGTTTCTCTTGTAGAAAGTATTTTAGACATTTTAGTTTTCTAAGCCAAAAGTGGAAAGGAATTGATGCATGTTATTGTATCTTGTTCCCTATCCAAAGTATTGCATGTATTTGGAAATTGGGTGTAATCCAAGTTTCGAGAGAAAATTTTACAATCTCTCATTATTACCAGTGTCGGCATTAAGATTCTTAATGCTGCTTAAAGTAAATGCAATTTCTGTGGTTCCTGTAGATTCAGTCCTGGAATGATGTCTAAATAAAAATTTAAATTACAACCAAAGTAAAATTTTGTTTTAAAAATGTCGAAATCGTGACTAAAGATTTCAAAGTCAAGAATTCCGGAACACCGCAATGTCCTAGAACTCGGGCACTGGTTACTTCCTAATTGGCAGGGATCACTGAACCACCAGCGGGCAAAACGTCTGCCGGGCTGAGAGGGAATCAAAAGTCTCGCGATTCCGGGCATCTTTCCAATAAATTTACTCGAGTTCAGTTCGTCGCAGTTTGAAAAACAAGACCGCGGTTAAGTTCCATCGGAACAGTTGCCACGATGAGATTGATTTCTGCGTCTTGTATAATAATTTGCTAATAATATTAATAAATGTGAATAAAAATACTTGTAAGCATACAAGTGAGACTCTGGATTCAATAAACTCACATACAATTTTACGCTTGCGAGTGGGGATACCTCTGGTCTTGTGGGTTTAAACGACGTACAAGTGCCCCCCTCCCCAGTCTCAGACGACAAATATTCTGCGGCATTATTGAATACTGAGTCTTAGTTAGATTAGCAATAACAGTAATATTTGCTGTTAAAGTTTGCGTACAAAGATGACCGGTTGATGTAATTAAATTAATTTCACTCTACGCAGAAAATAAGAGAAGTATATCGTATCGCAATTGCCCGTCCGACGCAGATCATTTGGCTGTAAGAATATAGGTGCTCGAGAAAGACGACGGGTGATTTTTTTCTTAGGGTAAGATCATTGTTACTTGTACATATTATTACATAGGCCGCGATTCGTATGTAAATTCGAATCTCACAGACGTCTTTTTTTACACCCTTTTGCACCAATATCAAATTACGCGACCTCAATATTTAGATTATCGAAACTTCAACGATTAATATCAACTCGTTGCAAGATCATCAAAGACTTTTGCGTGATACGGCTATTGATTTCTTTCGGAGTTGGGTCGAGATCTAAACTAGTGTCCATTAGGAAAATTCAATAGAATATTCCATAGAAGACTTAAAGAAGATTCAATAGATGATTTAATAGCTTAACTATTTCAAATTAAACTAGTTCTAGCTTCAAAAATTCTTACTCAATTTGCATGCACGTCATTTTTAAATATGTGATTAATCTTATTGTTGATTTTAAGTGTTTCTCATTCTTTGAGCTTCTTAGAAAGTATGTATTGAATCGAATTTTACCAAAGTTATTTTTAGAGTTGTTACAATCATTTATGAATTTATACATTCTATTGAAGGTTTTGTTTGCATATGAGCCCAACTCCGAAGTTAACTCGAACTTTTCATTCGCATTACGTTGTTTTTTCTGCCACATCTCTTAGAGAAAAAAATCAAGCCCGACTTAAAATTGCAAAAAGTTTCGTTGCACAGCGACAAATTCAGATGCAGTTGTACCTTTTAAAGAATGCTTTTAAATCCGCACGCCAGTCGTGTCTTATCTGAATCGTGTCACGCTGCGATTAGGTCAACCGCCCATAATGAAAACGCCTCTTCGAAGATCGTGCAATATCTATTTTTTTACTTTTCTAAAGAAAATCTGAATTTAACAACAGCGCATTAAGAATGAGACGTTAAGATTAGTGCATGATCCTCAAGTCTTCAATTGTCTTTAAGAAATAAGGAGAAATTTGAAAAATTGTGGATAGTAATCTCGTGAAGTTTGAATGTTCTTTTTCTATTAATATGCGTTAGAAGCAGAATCGATTATGCGCGTTTTTGCTGGTATTCCATTTATTCGTCGCTTTTTTTTTTAACGAAACAAACAATTTTTACGGAACGAGTAGGATCTCTAAGCTGTGCACTTGTAAAATGAATTGTGTTTTTTTTTCGTAAACTGGATTTCTGAAACCACTCGATTAACTCGTCTTATCGAGTATACCTTTGCTCCTTCAAACCCCGTAAAATTCACCTAGCCTTTGCGTAGATATTTGCGTTTATGTATGTTAATTGTAAAGTTGTCCCTATTTACGTTTCTGTATACGTATATAGACGTCTTTAGCATATATGCACATGGCATATTCTGTCCAGTACCATTGTGTTGCATACACGTTGGATCATGCTATTATTTGGTTATTATTATTATTAATTATTATTATTATTATTATTATTAATTATTATTATGCTTATTATTGATTATTGATTATTATTAATTATTAATATTGATATCGCTATGATTTTAATTACGACAGTAGCGCTCGCAAAACCGTTTGACTGCTGGCATGTAGTATCTTTATTTTTCTGTTCTGTTCTCCGAGCATATTTTATTAGCTGCATTATATTCTTGAACGGTTCTGATAACGGGTGCTTACTCTATTGAAGTATGGCCGTACTATTTGTACGCGCAGCATCGGCAATTATCATTTTCTGTAGACGTATCCTTGACAAAATAAATTATTGTTTGTATCTTTGTATTGTTACGTCTTTCTCACGCTCGCCTCTCTTATTTAGTTTCAGTTATACTATACTTTTCATTTTCTTACGGTAAGTAATACTTCTATCGTTATCGTAAAAATGCTTGTTGAGCATCGCCTTTTCCTTTTTCATTATTCTCTATTTGATTAAGCAGATTATTTTCAATTGTGAAAGTCGAGCTCTTTTCGCGCGCCTCGTGACTTCCCAATAAGGTGTGTCCGTATGGTGTTTCCGAAAATATAGTTGATGATGTGGAACCGAATCGAAAATTTTTTTTAGCTTCAAAAGCAAATGAGTGGTGCAATCACAATCGCTATAATTAATCAAGCTTTTGTGAAGAAAAAAAAACCAATTAGTTTAGAAATTTTTCTAACTACGTACGTCGCATTTTTTGTTGAATAATAATAATTATAAAAACTTAAGAACTTGCATCCCTAGATAAGTCTCAATTTTTTTTGTAATAGAAAAAGAACATGATATTGTTTCACTTTTTTTCTCTCGAAATTAATACATATTTAAATAATACTCGAATTTTCATCTACAGAAATAAGAAATAATTTTCCTAGAAAAATTAAAGAAATAAAATATTTATTTTTAATGTAAATGGTTTACATTGAAACGCATTCAAAATAAATAAATTTCAGTTAAAAACCAAATTTGAGAATATTAGAGCGATGCTAGAACTAGAAGTTCCCTTATCTGCATTATTTTAGAAATGCCATATGCATGTGTTTTTATATTTATATGATTACAGGAAATGTGGCAAATTTTACGGATGATGAAAGTTTTGTTTATTAACAAAGATTTTTTTAAATCTGCAAATCACGGCTACTTGTTGGAATACAAAATATGGGTAAATTAATGAAAGATCATTCTCAAAATCGGTTCGATTTCAATTTTGCATGAAAAGGAAAATGTATATTTTAGAATAGTTGATATTTGCAAAGCTGAAAAATGCTGTATGTTTTCTGAGTTACAATGCCTTCTCCTAATTACGAGAATTTTTTATATACTATTCATATAAAATTTTATATTTTTATCTTTAATTGTATCTTCCATTCTATTATTAATTGCACTATCTTCTGTAGATTTATTGGCATATATTTTCCAACATTTCCTTTAGCTAATTATCTTTTACAAAAAATATCTAGACCCCTTTGTAAAATAATCTTTAAAAGAGTGTAATAATTCTGTGTTGGAACTGCTGTTGTGATTGTGATTTAATTTAATCGTCAATAATCCATTTTCTTTTCTTAGAAAATTCTTCCGAATTCTATTTTGTAGGTTTTTATACAATTTTACGAAAGACAATTCAGATGACGGATGCAACAAATCGACAAGCGCTCGAAACCGCATATAAGTATTGTCCAGTCGGGAAAATCGATCAATAAAAAAATTGACCGAAACATGAAACAAAATTTACATTCGCATTCAGCTTGAAGCAGCCGAAAAATGTTTCTTATGAAACTTTTTCATTGGATAATTATTACTTAAGATAAACAATAAAAACTTAGAAAATTTTCCGATCAAAAATCGATGTTTTGTAAAACACAAATCGCGATTATTCGGCTGTGTGTTCATACAAATGCTTGAAATTTGTATGGTGTATTCTCAATATATAAGCGATGACTTTAACTAACGCATTTTGTTTAAAAAGCTAATAAGCTTCTTTTTTATTTAATAGCAAATTGATTCCGAACGAAAACCACGTTTTGCCAACTTCGACCAGTGGGACGGTCATCGAAAAAATGTTAGTTAAAGTAACTTATCGCGAGAAAGTTTGTCACTAGACTTTGAAAAAGTTTTTCTGAAAATTTAAAGAAAGTCGGTTGAAAATTGTGGAAATGGCAGCGAGTTGAAGTCTACACACCCTGCTGCTGGAGCATTTTCTTGCTCTTTGCCGCTGCTGGCTAGCTGCTTCGTGCTTAGGAACAAATGCTGATAAACGGAGCACTGCATCGGCAGCGTGTGTTGACTTCAACTCGCTGCCATTTCCACAATTTTCAACCGACTTTCTTTAAATTTTCAGAAAAACTTTTTCAAAGTCTAGTGAAAAACTTTCTCGCGATAAGTTACTTTAACTAACATTTTTTCGATGACCGTTCCACTGGTCGAAGTTGGCAAAACGTGGTTTTCGTTCGGAATCAATTTGCTATTAAATAAAAAAGAAGCATATTAGCTTTTTAAACAAAATGCTTCAAGCTGAATACGAATGTAAATTTTGTTTCATGTTTCGGTCAATTTTTTTATTGATAGATTTTCCCGACTGGACAATACTTATGCGCGGTTTCGAGCGCTTGTCGAGTTGTTACATCCGTCACCTCAATTCTTATAAAATCGTGCCAAATGAAGCTGTGGAAAATTTTTGAAAGGAAAGAATGAGTCATTAAGACCTAAAATTTAATTACTATGATGATTATAATGGCTTGGATTCACACCGAAAAAATATCATCTTAATCGAAATATTAGCGTTTAAACAAAACAAGAGTTTGAAGTAAATAACACTTGTAGTATTTTTGAGAAAGCATTTGAAAAAAAAATGATTATAAAGCCTCGTGATCATTGCAATTTTGCAAGCAAGAATCTCAGTACTGCACAACATGGTTGTAACTTAAGTGATAAACATTGACTTATGTTAGTATAAAGAACTTGATCAAACCTCCCATGACAAAAGTTCACATGATAATATTCATCTTTTATCATTTTGCTCTATGCCTTGACTCAGTTGACACAAAAATTTACTGTATCTAATTCTAAAGTTCTAAAGATCTAGTATAAAAAATTATAAATTAGAAGAAGGCATTAATGCTAAACGTTGATATAAAATTTGATTGGATAAAAATTCATTTAAGTTTGAATGCATAGTTCTCGTAAGTGTTTATTTAGTGGGACAACTTTTTTCAGATTCTGCAAGAACGTAGTTTTTATTTTCAGTAATATATAGCCGTTCGGTATTACTCTAAGAAAAAAGATTCTTAATTTCATCCCCGCGGTAATTTGTAACATTATCTTTTCTGAAAAAGCTTAGAATAGGAGAGCTTCTTAAGTCCAGTGTTTTTTTTCTCCGAATTACCGTTCTTGATACTTGATCGAGGCTTCTTAAACTTGAGGATGACCTCTGAAAATCGTTAGGATCGGGGCAGAGTGATACCGGCGAGGCCATGGCGACAGCAGCTCTTCTTCGGAACAAGCCGAGCCCCGGTTCTACCACCTTGGAGGACGTTCTTGACTCCCTCCTTGGTCTGCCTTCCGCCGCGCGAACCCCAAGCCCTGGACCTGGACCCGTTTCCGGTTCCACGTCCGTTCGCCAACGAAACAACGTCAATCAGGCGAATGTCAAAGCCGGGAAGAGCTGTAGCGACCTGCGCCAAGACCTCCAAGGTAGGAGGACTATGTAAGTTTTCGTTCTGACGTTTTTTATATTCAGTTCATTCCTCCCATCATCCCCCTTCTATTCTCTTATCCCTCGCGAAGACGAGCGGGTCGGCAGTTCGTGATACTGCAACAAGCTAAAAGTCGCCAGCGACTCGTCGTTTTTCGTAAGTTGCATCATCGATCCTCAGGACACAAGGTATGAAACCTTGAAGAACTCGAGGAGTGATCCAGTGTTACACGTGCTTTTTCACACGCCCTCATCATTATCCATAAGTCAACCAAATCCACTTCAGAAATTGTCGAACATTGTCACTTCATTTATCGACATCGTCGATTGACCACACATCAACGCATTGATTCCTCATCCTATGTCCTGCAAACGCTGGTCGTTTATAGGTCATCTAAGTGCGAAGTCAATATTTATTGGCCAATGTATAATGTAAATCTGATCATGGCGTAACTCTAATTTACAGTACCACTCATATGGATAAGAAATAATTTAAGAATAGAATCGAAAAGTAAGAATAAAAATAATGATACCCAGTTGACGCGAAGAATCGTCTTTAGTACGTCCTCAGGATGTCAGTGACTATCCAACTGAGGGCGTGGATCAAATATCCGATTATTTCGAAAATTGATTGTACACTTGTTTTTGGCCAGTTGTGAATGAAAATGTCTATTTTGCTCTTACTCACGGAATTTTTTCCAGTGCTAAGAAAATCATGCGTTTCGAAGATGAGCCAAATCGGTTACATCACTTGAAGTTACCCATTGGCCAAAAATGGAAATTTTCGTCATTTTCTGAATGGCAGATGATATAAAATACAATTTTTTGGCTTTCGTTCACGGGTTCAAAATTTTAACTATTTCGGACATTTAAATTTTTAGTTTAGACCCCACTTTTGGCTTTAAAAAAAAGTTTCGATCCTCGGCGCTCAAAAGATTTCGATGTAAACTGAGAATACTTTTTGTTTCATTCTTGTAAATGCATTGAAAAACTTCAAGTCGTGTGTGAAATTTTGTGAATATTAAACAACTTGACTGCTTAGAACGCATAAATTTTATTACGATAAAAAAAAGTTCTGTGGATGAGAGTAAAAGAATTTTTTTTAAATTGGTTATATATTGAAGGGTCACACTAGGTTACGTTACAATAAATACGATACCACCTGTTTTTATTTAGTTGCTTCAAATATACTAATTATGATTATGTAAAAGTGAAGCATTTTGCTATTTTGAAAATGATTGAACCAGTTCTGTGGACAGGTAGAGGTTTGTTTTTATAAGTAGAATATAATTTTCACGTAAAATTGAACAAAGATCAAGCAAAAATTGTTAACTTAAATTGTTTTGACAAAGGTGACAAATTTATATAAAAAGGAATTTTAAAACCAAATGAATTGACAAAATAGGATTCTATTTTCCCGAAAGAGAACCTTAATTTTGTTGAACACTTTGTTGTGAAAGCTTTTGTTTGCCTTCAGACCATTTCGAAAATCTTCTCATTTAATGGCATTTCGCGAAAAAACAATAAATATTGAATTGCGCTTATTTATATGCTAAAAACATACAAAAATTTGTACTTATACATTTTATTTTTCGAATTATGAAATAAATTCTTGAATCTAAAACGAAGTTTTAACAAGTGGGTTACTTTAAATCAAAAATATTTTTCGAGCTATAAGCTTCAAGGGAAACTATTCAGATTTCTGCTATATTATTATCAAAATCTCTTCAATTTAAGCTGTCTGAAAACTTTATGGATAGTTCTTCTGAATTAATTTTATCTTCAAACGTTTGTAAAATAAAACGGAAATAAGAATTTTAAGATTTGACCATTATATTGTTTAATTAAATGAGCAGATTTCATAAAAAAATAACATATGCAAATATTAACCGAAAGTTAGAATATATTATAAGTTTAAGTTAAAATAAACAATTGGTGAATGAAAAAGGCAAGGAAACTTTCAGATAAACTTCAAAAGTAAAAATTCCTAATTCAAGGCACTTTTTGATTTAGTTACGCCATTGATTTGATATAAATATATGTATCACAATAATTGTTTTACTCTAATTTAAAAACTTTAGATGACCTACGTTTAATGCGACCTTCTTCCTTATTGAGCTATTGCGATCCATTTTATTATGCTCAAATGTACTTAACATCGCTTTGCTTCAATCCTTAAATATGATATCTCAAGAAAATAATTAAAGTCCAAAAAAGACAATTCAACATTCTTCGTCTCATCACAGATGAAAATTGGTATTCTTTATTTATTCATGTTTAAATTCAATAACTAAAAATCCCAAAATCCAAATACTTTATTATAAGTTACGCTAATATTTATAGCTTTTAGGTATTTTAGAAACTCTTGAAGCTGTAAGCTAAAAACGGAAGGTGGAACTATTTATGGAAAATTGAGGTAAAGAGTTAGAATATAAATTTCCCAAATCTTAATATAGATAATTCCATAGTTACGACGCTAATTTAAAATACATATATAAGTACTTTACTAGTTGTACAATAAAGCCAGAAAGTTGAGCTGAACGTACAAAGCTTACATTCCCAACTGATGTATAAAGTTATTTAAATATAATATAATGTATTTATTTATTACTTGATATTACTATAAGGATAGTACAAACCAATATTTTATGGTCTATAAATTGAAGTAAAAGCTAAAATAGTGTAACGTAGAATATTTCAATGATTTTTCCAAAAACTTACTTTGAAGACAAACTTCAGCCAAAAGATAAATCACTCTACGAAAGAAGAAAGCAAACCTTGAGGTCTGTAGAATTCAAGTTTGACATTATTTTGAAAATTCTGCTGATGCTTCTTTTAGATAAGTAAAAAAGGGAATAATGCTGTATTAGTATCTGATTTAGATAACGAAAATATGTTGAAAACTGTAGCTTGATCATTGAGATTAAATCAAAATCACGACTCTGAAATTTTCTAGTGGATGAACAAGAAACACCAAACTTCAATAACTAATTGTTAAATTAAACATTCTAGATTTAGGCTTAAAAACAGATTATTTCAATTGAAATCTTAATGTCTAAAGAAAAGCAGAAATTGAGAGTAGATCAGACTTTTCATTCATCCGAAAAGGCATTTGAAAAATATGATGTAAAGAATCCTAAGCATTGTCCCTGTACAGTCAAACATCAGGGTGCGAAACATGAAGATTTTAACATTAATTATAAAGAATTACGCATTTCCATAGTGGGAACCTAGTAAAGAAATAACGTTAAAATTTAATACTATAGACCTCATGTGTTGTTTCCTTTGTGTTCCAACATGGTTGATATTCTACCAAATAAATTAAAATTTATTTATAAAATGGATCACAAAGCTCTCAAACGATTCCTCTATTCACTATATATACTACTAAAATAACTTTGAACAAAAAACTTTCTTTACCACAGAGTCCGCTAGGAGTGTCCTGGACGTTCGAGCCCAAGAAGAGCATGCTTCCTACTACATAGGGGAACTGGTGCGTCGTAAGAGCGAAGGTAGTGACTCTCTACCTTCTCGTTCAAACTCCAAGTCTACCACAAACCTGCGACAGCGACGGGTATCCTTCGACAACTCACAGGAGAACGGAGGCTTCAGCGCCTTGGAAAAGATAGTTCGTTGTCGGAACAACAAGTGCACTAACGTGACGAGCGTCGTGGAGGCCCGGAGGACCTATAAAAGCTGCCACAATTGTACTTGTCTTTACTGCTCCAGGGAATGCAGGCGAGCCCACTGGCAGCGTCACCGCAGAACTTGTTTGCATTCTCGGGCTGGTGCACTTTGCAAACAAGTTCTCTCATCAGCCAAGGAAGATCCCACAACCTTGAAACACATTTCAGCCCTGGCCAAAAGAGGCTACGCTTCACATGGTCGTGGGACCGTAAAGTGTTTCTTTTCCAGTCCGGAAGCTGCAGAAAAATTCATCAATAATGGTTTTATAGACCTGGGGGAACCGACTTACGTGAGATGGTCTGATCTTCTTCCCAGTGAGATGGGTTCTGAGCTCTACGCCGAGGTGATGAGGCTCTGCAAATCCTACAATCCAGAAACAAGGCTTGTCCTCTACGTGGCTGTCTGCGTTGTTAGCGAAGTCCCCACTAGTGGAGCTGTAAAGTGGGAAAGACAGTTGGTCTCCAGATGTGCCAAGATAAGACTAGAGGCCTCTTGCAGGCAACCAATTTCATCATCTTCCGCTTCGCCGCAAAGTAGACAACAAACTTCCTCACCATGCCATGCTATCAGAGAATTGGAATCACCGGATACTTTGGTTCTTACCTCTTTGCCTGGAAGCAATGGACAAAATACTCCCAGAAGAGGTAGGGAGATTAGCTTTAATAATATTCAGATGCAGCTCAAGATACGTGGAATTTCTTTGAGAAGGCACTTTCCCCAAGTATATAAGAAACTCTGCTCGTACGTGGACGGATCAGTAGACAAGTTTGCTCCTGTCACGATCTATCCGAGAGACCAGGCTTCGGGAAAAAGTTTCATGTGCATCATCATGCTGGATGCAGAACCGGACCGGCTTCAACTGTTGCCGGCTGATGCGGCGAGGGTCAAAACAGTGGATATCAGTGTGGAACAGGAATAAAGGTTCGAGATGATAAGAGTGGACTTGGACTTGATTAGATTAATATTGGGAACTGTGGATGGTTTGAAGAGAGAGATTTTTTTCGGATGATCTTACAATAAGAGAAAAAGAACCACATTGTCTTTAACAGCCTTTTCTGGTACTTTGGATCCACTCAGAGAATCAGAAACGTCTTATCTGAGCTATTCACAGTTTCTTTCATGAAGTTCAGGATCTAATTGCGTTCCTTCTAAGTCGAAACATTGACCAAAACTCGCTTCGCAAAGCTGGTGGCAAAAAATGAACGATTTTTTATAGTTCACGGAGCGAATATTCCGTTGACTCATTGACGACGACTGACTGAGTAGGTTCTCGATGAGGTTTTAAAGTTTTCCAGTGAGGGCGAAAGTCCCACTTTTTTCGATCGAATCACAAGGCGATGATCGATTTTTATTGATAATTATATTGTATTAAATTAAAGTCCTTTTAATGATAGTGTGAAGTTATCAGTGGTTCGTTATTCTGTATTATACACATTTATTCGAGTACGTTATCATAAACCAAGTGCAAGGTGCATTCATCCTGACCCTTATCGTACGGTAGTAAAAACTTGTAAAGTGTTGGTGTAAAAAAGGAATTTATCAAATAAATTATATAGAATCTTCTAATACCTATAGAAATTCAGTCCGCGTCTACTTACAATATCAACAACACATCTATTTTTTTAATTTACCGAACAGTAGGACAACAAAAAAATAACAGCAAAGTTAGAATTTTAATTTTAAATATTAATAAAACCTTTGTTGAAAAAAATGGTCAGAAAATGTATTTAATAATGTCGACAATATTTTTCTGAAAGGAGTTAAGAAACTGGTTTCACAAAACATTCTCTTTCTAAATATTTCTCACTACATATTCTAAAGATGTACTTGTAATAATAATTGTACTCATATATATAGAAACATATTTATATTTATATATCTATTTATGAATCTCCTTATTATCAGAAGTAACTATATCCAAAGAAATAGTGCATATTCATTTCAAACCATCCGATAAGGGTCACGACGACATCGATTCGAGAGAGACGCATCAAAAAAGTAAACGATTAAAAATCGTTTGGAAAGTAAATGTACATTGTCAAGTGATTCTTGCTTATATTCATCGTCATCTGTTTCTGTTAAGCTTCTACTTATGTATCCAGTTGTGTTTTGAAATTCTATGGTATTATGGCGGTCTACGACATAGTGTGTCAAAATGAAAAGTTTAATTCGATTTTTACGATAGGCTATGCTGATCTGGAATTGGTCTAGATCTATGCGCAAGATTGTGTGAAGTATATGCGTATTACGTTTAGTACAACTAAAAACTAAACTAAACCATGAGGAGCTCCCGAGCTTTTCAGAATTTTAAAAATATGCGTTTTGCTCTTTTTCGGAAAGATTAAGCTTTTGCCCTGCAAATATGTCGACATTAGGCTTCCCAGAAAGTAGAATACCGTACCGAATTATCGTTAGACTCCTGTTGTCTCTTTTTCGATTTTCTGGACTTCGTGCCAAAAGTAGCGTGAACGTGATCGCGCTCTAAACTAAACATAATCGAGCATGCCAAATACTTGGGTCATTCGAGTTGAGTGTTTCTTAAAAAGAATTTTCCTCTACATTAAATCCCTGAGGCCTTGTTCTTAGCTTGAACGTTTCGCTACAATTTTTACAGTGTTCGAGAGTAATGTGTTACTTTTATCGACCCTACGGTCAGAATCGAAAAGTTTGAATATCGGTAACTACATTGAAGTGCTTCTACAATAAAATCATTTCAACTGGAAAGAATAAGCGTTTTTCATATATTTTTTTATCATTAAAAATTGAACAATTAAAACAATTTCAAATTTTCACAATTGAAAAAGTTCAAATTGTGAGTCATAAAAAAATTAATTTGAAAACCTTCATTATTAAATTATTTAAAATGAAATTTCAAACTTTTAAAATTGAAACGATGAAAATAGAATAAATTTAAAATTATAAACATGAGAAAATAAAAATATATAACTTTAAAGTCAGCAGAAATAATAGTTTAAAGCGCATTTTATTAGAAAATTAAAAAAAACATTTATTAAAAGGCATTTGCAAAGTTTAAAACTGAAATAACTTAAATACAAACAATTTTCATTTGAAAATTCTGAATATTCAAAAACGTATTGCATCATTAAAGCAGATGGGCGAGAGCGGCTCTGGACACAGATTCGTGTTACCGACATTTACTACAATCATGATAAGTCGATGGTTTGTGTCCCGTGTTGAATTTGTAAGTTGATTAATGATGATTCATAAGCTGAAAAATAATTTCCTCAAAAGGAAAATGTGTACTTTTTATAATTATTGTATGAAACCCTTGTTAACAATAACGTTGTTAAAAATACAGTTTTTGTTACTGATAAATCAATAAATGTGACTGATTTATCAGTAAATAATAACTGATTAATCAAAAAAATGCAACTGATTCAAAGTTAGATAGTCTAACATCTATTTAGAAGTATATACCGATAAAGTAATCACACCTTCCTTCTCTAAGTAGAGATAATGGTAACGTGTTACTTTTGATAAGTTTTGTGCCTGACACTGAACTTCACAATTTTTAAAAATCTCACTTATCATAAAGTTTTATCATTTTTTATGAAATGCTCTCACTTTAAAAAAATTATTTATACACATATTTAGGACTGAATTCTTTCCAAACCAGAGCTGGACAAGTTTGATTTTAATTAACTAATTTTTTTTTTTATTACATTTTTTATTTTAAATGTATTCTAATTAATAAGGATGTGAGTTAATTTTCGCAATATAACAAAGGATTTTCTCACTGAAATTTAATTCAATTTTTATATTATAATAAATTCCATAGACCATACAAAAAATCGATGAAAATACTTTTCTTAAAGCATACGATTATTCGGTCTCGTTCAGAAATGTTTGCATTTTAAACTGCCATACACGTTTATGTTCAATCCATTGTCAAAAAAATTTAATTAATCGTGTCTCTTAAATAATACAGGTACTTTGCTGGCTCAAATAACGATACATGTTCATAGAGATCACCGATTAAATTTTGTATTCCTATACCTAAAATTTAATCGTAGTGTCAACGAGAGAAGTCACTTTCCCAAAAGTGTGATTGTCAATTTGGACGAGTAATTTTTAAGAGCATACTAGAAAGCAATGATTATTCTTATACGTATGGTGCGCGACTATGAATTAGTCTGGTTTAGCCTCAAAGCAATTAATTACGTAATTATTATAGAGTACGAATGCCATTTTTAGCATCATGTTGCGACTATTGCTATGTATTTATTCAGTTTTAGGAATGAGAGTATTTTTTCTAAATAGGGATGATTTCTCCATATTTTTTGCAACTTGGAATAGAGCAAAAGTAAACATAGCTCATACATTTGAAATCGATAAATTTGATTTAAATTCTATATTGAAATCGTCATTTCAACTATACGCATTGTTGCATTCATTTTTTTCTTAATTAAAGTATTATCATGTTTTAAATTTAAATGATCAGTTGTTTTAGAGAGGTCACTAAATCTATGAAAAGTATTTCTAGTTATTGCACCATTATATTATGTATGTGCAATTTTTTATTTGAAATAAACAATTGAGCATTGAGAGTTTAATAAAAGATTTTGTAATTTAAAATATTCAAAATTAGACAATGTTACATTTGATTTCTTTAAAATTAAACATTAGAAATAGGGTTTTCTACTAAAAAGTAGACAAATTCTAGTTTCAATCAAATTTCTGGCCACTTTTTCCGGTCAGTGGCCACCCTGTATTAAAAAATTTTAATACATTTGACTGCAATATATTCTGCAATATTTTTGTGTACTTGTACATCTTGTTATTTTAGAAATCTCGAAAATTCAGATTTTACTTTCAGACGAGATTGAAATGTTGATATATTCATTAAAGGTTGTTTAAGTAAATCTTTTAAATAAAAGCGCCAAATGTTGATCTTTATGTTAGGTTTTAAGTATACATTATGAGACTCGTTGGAAAGAATAATTGTATTATTTACATAATGTACTATACGGGAAATTCTCATGTTGAATATTTGAATTTCTGTTTTTAAATATTGTGAACGATACGTGTTACGTATATTATAGCCACTTTACCATATTTATCATAACGACTCCATCTCATGATTCGTTGTGATGGAATATTCTTCAGAAAGAAAACTCCGACCTTTTTGAAATCTATTTATCGGAACGGTCGCATAATAAAAACTTCTGTCTGAGATAAAAACGGCGAAAGTATAAACCATTTCTTTTTGTACTAATTTGAACCTTCCGACTTCTATCTCTGTAAGGGAATATGTATATCAATACGATCTTTTAATACTTTAATAATGCGTTGAAGACGTTTTCATCTCTTTGTACGACAATGGATGCTGAGAGCAGCAAGGACTGAAATCACTTATTTCTTTAATTTATTAACTGTCTTTTTTAGATTAGTTTTATCGATTAAGGGTGACGTCTGAATAGCGTAATAAATCCAGTTGTTTCAAAATATGATTTTTTCATTAATCAACCTCTCCCATTTGTAAGTAAAAGATTTTGTATTGAAAAAAGACCAAAAAATAGGTTCTGAAATGAACCAAAATCTAATTAAAAAAACCTATAAATATACTTATAATAGAAACTTTTTGAAAAATCGACTAATTGTGATTTTTTTATCCATCAAGTATTATGCAAGAATTCAGACGATATAACTATTTTTGTGAGTCTTTTTATAAATAAGCTGTGCGCCAACTTACCCTGCTCTCCCATTCTTTGATTTCATGTTTGTTTTATTACCAAAGATTTTTAATAAATTAAAAAAATGTAACATCCAAGAATAGCTGATCTCAAAACATGTTAAGAATGTTCTTCTTTAAACTTTTTAGAGAGATTCTATGGTAAAATACCCAATTATTCCCCGACACCAGTGATTGTCAATTGGTAGATTTATATAATAGAAATAAAAAATAAACTGTTGAAAAAATGTATCAAACAAACTTTTAAGTGAATATCAAAATTGTTAAATGGGGCATTTTCCATCAATTCAGGATTTTCAAGTTGATATAAATGTTGTTTTTTAAGTTAAAATGACAATTACTAGTAAATCATGTATAAGAGGACTATCTTGCAAATATAGCAAGAATATCTGGATCAAATGATATGCGGTTATGATTATGGTACTTATGTTGTTGTCGTAGACACGACCAATAATATAAAGCTCACAAAAAGCTATATATTTTTCATCTTTAAAACTTTTTTAAAGAAAAGAATATTTAACACGAAGCATAGTAAATAATAACACGTAACAAATGAAATAAATGATAATGGAAAATAATGGTTAGTCTTCGAAATATTAACAGATTATTTTATCCGGTTGACTGCTTTTTATGTGTATATAAAAAAGTAATTCCGTAAATATTTTCTTCAAAATATTCAAATTTTCATGTTGAATTCACTATATTATAATAATTCTACGCACATTTTAAATGGTAAAGATTTTGCACAATTTAACTCGTTTTATGCAAGGAATCAGTACCTTTCAAAGCTTATGAATCTAAAAAAAGTATTAAATACAAAAAATTAAATACACATAGAATGTGAGTACAGGATACGACTAATATTTTCAAATTTGAAACATGTTTCCTTATATTTTATCGTCTCGTTTCAGTCGAATTTTCGCAATTAAGTCATTCTTCTAGAAAATCCATATTATTTAGGTCACATAACATCATCCAAGTACAAAAAATGACAAATTTTATTAAAATATAACATAAAACTTAAAAGGACAAGACTGAAGGTTATTTTGCAGACAGACATATTTCCTATTCTAATAACCGCGTGAACTAATTGAACTTTTTCTTCTTTACTACAGACACGCCATTTTTATCGAAATGTTAACATTAAAGTACTTAAATATTTCGTATAAAATAAATGCTTTAACCCATTTTTTAACTGAATGTAGTAAGTAAGTAGATAGATGAAATAGATATTCTCAATTTTTTGCAATAAGTAAATAAATAAATATATGTTTACTATTAAAGAGGATGGTATCCTATGTAGAATTTTTTTTAAGCAATGATAAGAAAAATGTACAAATTTTCACACTAATCCTTCTAAAATTTTATTTAAAAAATGCAAAGTTACAACCAAATTGATTAAGCTGGCGAAGACTGGCCGTTTTACCTTATAAAAAACAAGTTTTATTCTTTACATTTTTGGAATGTATTATTTTCGGATAAATTATTCATGGAGGATTTATGGATTATATAGAGTATATATGGAGTTTTGATTTGACAGACTTTGATTTAACGAAGTTTCAATTATTTCATTCACTTCCCTAAAACATGTAGATCGCAGACAGTGAAAATTGAAAATCGAAAATGGGCTAAAAACGGAAAATAGGTCCATCTTTCTCATATAGATTTTTGCAGAGCTAGTGAGTTTCTAAAACAAGCCTGTTTTTAATTTGCAGTTTGTAAGTGGACGCACAATTTTGACCGGTAGTGTAAATTAGAACAGAAATACCGTGAGAAATACTCAAAAAAAAAGTTCGAAAACTGTGCTTAAAAAAAAGGTTATTTATTAGTTCTAGACAAGAACGAATGAAATCTACTTTTAGTTTTTGAATTCTTTTAAAGAAATTCGAATATTTTCGACTAACTGTCAAAATTTCGTTTTGATAAATTAATGTATCTTACGGGAAAATATGTATACCAGTATCTTATCGTTTGGTAAACATTGGTAATTAAATTAATGAGCAGAATTTCTGAAAGTAAAATCAAGAATGCAACGATTTGGAAATGTTTTTTGTGGTGTTATAATCAAAACAAAAAAAGACGAAAGAAATAAAAAAATAAGTGATTTATATGTGGAAAAACAACAATTAGAAAAAAGAACCAGAAGGAAGGGGATTTGGTTGGTTGCCTTCTCCTTTTTCTTTCCTATTTTTCGTTTTTGTCCAAAGGGAAAAGTTCTTTTTCTTTTCTTTTTAAGGGAAGAAAAGGAATTTTTTCAGATTTTAATGGGAACATTTTATGCTGATTTTTCAAATTTGGTCGTTGGATTCTTGATTTTACTTTCCGAAATTCTGCTCATTAACTTGATTATTGGACGTTAATTAGGATTTTAAATTTGATTTTAATCTCATGTAAAATTCTTCGATTTTAATGGTAATTGTATGTATGTATTTAATCTCTCCCTTTTACGGGTTTGAGGGCCTCCGCTCCCTGTACATATATTTACAATTCCATCCTTAGTCTAATTTAACTACTACTTATATACTACTTTTTCGCATTACGTAGGATAAACAATAGTAACAGTAGTGATATTAATTCCTAAAATGAGCGAGCTTCCAGGGCTTCCGTTTCCTCTTACCATAAAAAAATGCATTTTCCACAATATTGAAAACAATTTTCGTTTTTTACGGTCCCTTTTCCGGATCACCCGTTTGGCTCTGCCCTACTCCGTTGCTTTTCCTTACTTCTTCCAATTTCTTCATCCACATCACTCCCTGTCCACTACCATCCAAGATCCATCTTACACGCTCATTCACACTCAACTGTCCCTCTTCCTCTTCTGTACATCTCTCTAATACATGTGCCCATGACCCCATTTCGTATCCACATACTTTGCACAAATTCTCCTCTTCATCCATCCAATATCTGCATGCTCTCACTCCTCCCATTATGAACCGTACAACCCTACCCCATTTTTCTTCCTTTTTAATTTTTTGCAGATATTCTGGTTCCGTCAACCCTTTGACCATCATATACCATCTATTGTACCTCGAATCTATAATCTTTGTCCATCTCTCTTCTCCTTGTTAAATCAATAGCTCTGCCACTCCATAACCCCTTCTCGAATATTACACACCCTTCTCATTTTTCTCCTTTCTTCGTCCCATTTTGAATTTCCCACATTACCACTCGCTTCATTGTTCCGAATTTCGCCGAAACATGCTTGTGCAATTCTACTTCTCTCTCCCCTTTTTAGCTTCTCTTCAAACCTCCAGGCTCTCTTAATTTGT
>NC_046665.1:36297087-36304917 GCF_010883055.1 Belonocnema kinseyi
GACCCTCATTCTCCAATCGTTCTTGAACCTTCTCTTTCCTATACCCCATACTTGGCCCATTACTTTACTCGCACATTCAATTCTTTTCCTCGCCTGCAGCTCCATTCCTCCTTCTGCCTGAAACCAAAAACCTAGGTAACAGAACTCCTCCACAATTTCCACTTTTTGTCCGTTCATCTTCCAAACGTAATTTATTTTGCTCTTTCTATTTCTGAAACACATCACCTTTGTCTTATCTACGTTCACCGTCAGCTCTTTTTTTCCTACATACTTTTCGAAGATTCTCATCATTAGGTTCATCCCCTTCTCATCATCTGCTAATAGAACTACATCGTCCGCGTATGCTAGAGAGTATAGTTTGCTATTACCCAAAACCGTTCCTCCTTTCCCTTTCTCCTCTAGCTTCTCATCTATGTCTGCCAATACGATACTAAATAGTAACGGACTCAACGGGCACCCTTGCCTTAGACCTCGGCCTGTCCAGAAAACCTGCCCCTTTTTCTTTCCTATTTTCACCCTAAACCTGGATTCAGTAAAAATTTCCTTTATCCTCTCCAACAGCATTTCCTCTACACCCCTCTCTTTCATTGCCTGCCATAGCACTTTTCTGTTCAATGAGTCAAACGCTGCTTTGAAATCCACGAAAAAAGTGACTAGTTTCCCTTTCTTTCTCCCCAAATTTCTGTTAACTAAATAGTTAAGTACGTAGATGTTGTCTATAGTTCCCATCCCTTTTCTAAATCCTGTCTGATTATGTGGGATACTTTCTTTTTGTTCTACCTGACTCTCCAACCTTTTTCTTAAGATTTCTGCATATAATTTATAGCCGACTGACATGAGAGTGATCCCTCTGTATTCCTCTACCTTCTTTCCACCCCTTTTCTTGACAAGCGGTACTACCAGTCCCGTCGTCCACTCTTCCGGCCAACCTTCCCCTTTCCATACCTTATTGCAGATCTTCCACAAACCATCCCTAATCACTTCTCCCCAAACTTCATCGCTTCGTTCTCCATCCCATCTTCTCCCGTCGCCTTGTTTCTTTTTAACCTATTTATTGCCTCATCCACTTCTTCTCTTGTTATCTCGGTCCCTTCCTCCATTTCTCCTTGGACTATCATACACTTTTGCCCTTTGATCTTATTTTGCTCTCCCCCTAATAGACCCTTGAAATAATCGGTCCATTCCTCCAATTCTATTTCTTCGTTAACGCCCTTCCTTTCACCTCTATCCCTATTTATCGCATCCCACACCCTACCTTCTTTGATCGTTTTTTTCTACTTCGGCTTTATATTCTTCCTTTCCCCTTTGTCTTTTTATTTCCAGCACCTTCTCATGTTCTTTTTTCCTCCTGTTATACTCCTCCTTCTCCATTTTCCTTCTTCTCCATTTTCTCACAAAGTCTTTTATTCTCTCTTTACTCTCCCAGCACTCCTCGTCCCACCAGCCTCTCTTTTCCCCTACTTTTTCTTCATTAGTACCCAGCTCATCCTTTACCTTTTCAATGAACCCCTTCAACCTTTCAATTAACGAGTCTATTCCCTCCTCTTTTTCATACCTAACCTTCTCCGTTTCCATCTTTTGTTTAAACTCTTTTAATTTATCTACCCCCCAGATTCCCATTTTCGTGTTTCTTTCGCACTCTTTTTCCTTTCTCTCACTGCCGCGTTTACTGACGCCTCTTCTTAGTGTAACTATGACCGGGAAGTGCTCGGACCCTATCTCATTCCCTACCTTCATACTCCCTATCGTATGCCGCATTCTTTCCTCAGCCAAGATGTAGTCTATTACTGTTGCTCCCTTTCCTATGAATGTGATCTCCCCTTCCTCATCTCCTTTCATACTGCCATTGCATATAAACCATCCTGTTTCTCCTATCATGCCTAGTAACTTCCTCCCCACCCTGTCCGTCTCTCTATGTTTGGAGTTCCTCATAAATGCCTCCTTTCCTTCATCCCATAACCCTCCCCCTTGTTCGCCAGTCCATGTATTTAAGTCCCCTCCTATTAATACCAATTCTTCCTTCATTTCCTCCATCCACCTCCTTATTACTCTCCAGCCTTCCTCTTCCCCTCTTCTTCTGTATACGTACACCATCGCTATTTCTACTTTCCCAATTATAATTTTTGTTATCATTGTTCTATTCTTTTCCTCCATGTCCCCATCTTTTCTCCCTTTTACTGCTAATTCTTTTTTCACCCCTGACACCATGCCGCCCATCCCTCACCCTTTAACGTGTTCTTGGCTTGCTTCTTGCATTGTCCACACATAACCTTTCGGTAACAGCTTTTTTATTCCTCCCAAAATCCTCTATTCTTGTTCTTAAAACCTGACACATTCCAGAAAGCTATTTTCACGTTTCTCTCTTCCCTTTGCTCTTCTTTCCTCTTCACTTTGTTTCCCCTTTGCCGTTTGGAAACCCCTCTGATTTATTTCTAGACTCTTTTTCGTCTTCCTTCCCCCTAACTTTCTCAAGACTTTTTCCTTTTTTCCTTAATTCTTCTAATTCTTCATCCCAGCACCATTCCTCCTTATTTATCCATAACCTGTCTCACCCTATCCGCACCGTATGGCCCCTTTTCCTCTCTACCCAAGCCCTCTGCTCTACTGGCCATGTCCTTTTCTCTCCCTCCATGACAGATCTTATTCAATTCTTTCCCTTCTTCCGCTCAATAATTTTTTTCCCTCCATAATTTTCTTTTTCTCCTCCTCACTCCCTTCTTTTCCTTCTTTTGTTCTTCCTATTCTCTTGACTCCTTCTACCCTTACTTGCATTCTAATATCTCGTAAAAGATTTGTTATTTTCACTTCTCCTGTTTAACTCTCCACTTTTAGTCCCTTAACTACTATGTTATTTTTCCTCTTTGCCCTTTCTTCCACTTCTAATCTCCTTTCGATCTCACTGAGTCTTTTCTTCAATCTTTCATTCTCACTTCGGACGTTCTTTTCATTCCCTTTCATTCCTGTTCTTCCAACTGATTTATTTCTCTAGATCTCTGTTCGTCAACCCCTCTCTGTCTATTCTCAATGCTCTTTAGCTTACCCCAAACCTTGTCTTTCTCCTCCTTCCAACGTTTATCCCATTCTTCCCATTTTTCTCTGACCTTTTTTACTTCCCCCCTTACATCGTTTCCCTGCCTATTCAAATCCCTATTCATGTCATCCAATCTCTTTCTTGTTTCCTCTCTAAACCCTTTAATGAGAGCTTCCAATTTTTCAAACATCCCCCCATCCCCCCTATCTCTCTATGGTGTTTTCCTTTTAATTCTAACTCTCTTGTTATGCCGGTACCTTTCTAGCTCATCTTCCCCAGCCACTCTTTTCCTTTTTCCTCCCCTTCACTGCTACTCGCGCTTGCTTTTTTCTGCCATTCGTTCAGACTTCTGTTCGAACCCGCGTTGCCTAGTCTTGTTAAGGCGCTGTAAATTTGAGGGCCTTCCTCGTTGCTTGCCCGTACCTGAGTCCGCTGCCCTCCCCACCCGAGTCGACTTCTCGGCACTTTCATCACCGCTGCTGTCACTGCGATCAACGTCACCCATCCCCCCACTTCCAATTCTTTCAGCAACGTCAGTTGTTGCAGCCACTACGGTTTTCTGCTCTGTGGGATTGTCCAGTAACTGTTGCCCTCTGGCGCCAGTTTGTGGACTTCGCGTCGTCGGCATCCTACCTTACCCCAAGATCCGTGACGTTTTCCGCCTTTGTCACCTACCTCTTGCCCCCCTGACCAAGCAGCTATTTTTTCACTCCTAACCTCATAAACTTCACACGCTCCAAATATTCACTTCAAACCACTCACTTTCACCCTTCACACCTTGGCCTTCACTCACCCTTCTTCCTTTACTTCGAGGATATATTACATGGAACGCTGGTCCCTATTATTAAAGCATTGTAGTACGCATCCTTGTGATAAAGGTCGCAAATCACAATCTCAAACGGGAAAAGCGCAACTTTGCGCGCGTTTGTTTAAATGAGAACGTGTTGCATTTTTATAAATAATATGATACATTCTTGATTCATAACTGAAAACACGAAAAATCATTGTTTGTAAGATTTTCATTAATTATTTTAAAAAATTAAAAAATAAAATCACACAAGTCAAAGTACTGTAATTGTATTAAAAAATTGTGTACAGTCAGTTTAGAACAATTCCATGTGAAATCATGTGAAGACTTTCAGATATTGTCAGACATTTTTATGAAATTTCTAGCACTCGTTCTTTATGATTTTGAAATAATAATAAATAATTTCTTTCTCAATAAAAAAAACTTAGAAGATATTCAAAATTGAAATTTTTGGTCCCTTTTCTCTTAAGCTTTCCTTGCGTGCACGAAATACGTCCAGAAAATCATTCAATTGGCGAAAGACCATAGAAAAGATGTGGATTTCAAAATCGGAGAACTTTTTGATGATTCCAAGTTGATTTCTGAAGAAAGCGGAGTAGAACTCCGAAGACCTAGAACAGTAAACAGTCAAACATATCGCTCAAATCATCCTACATCGAATGAAGCTGAGTTTTGGAAGAGATAGCTATTATCCATACTTGGATTCTTTGATCGCTGCACTAGGACGTAGATTCTCGGATGAAACTTGCCAGACTATGCATCATTCCAATTGCATCCAGCGAACATGTTGAAAATGAACATTTAGAATTTCATGGAAAAATCGGAAAACTTTTCCTATTTTTAACCCTTACAAATTTTTATTTCAGAAGCTGAATTGTGGTACGATCACTGGAAAGAAAAGAAAATGAGCTGCGAGTATCTTCAAAAACTGTTATCGGCGAGAAAATGTTATAGGCTTTGAAGCTTAAATACTCAGAACAAAAAATATTCATATGAAAGCTAAAAGTGTTCTCCGTAAATGAGCTTGAATATGTTTATGTAAAAAATGTGCTTTACAGGCTAAAAAATGTAAACAAAAATTAAGGATTTTCGGGTACATTTAAGAACAGTTATGTTTAGAGCATAATTTCTTATACAAGGGGCAATGGGAAAAATTTGAAAAAATCCATGAGTACGGGGAAAACTGTTGTGAACAAATTGCAGTTGAGAAATAATAAAAATTGTTGCTTAAAAGTACAAAAATTTACAACTATATTATCTTAAGTTCTAATAAAGATAATAAAGCGATTCAAACTGCAAACTGTAACGGTCAGACTCTGTAATTATTTTCAATCACTCGGAAGGATGTTCTGGTCTTATTTTTTGTGAAAATCGCGATATCTTTAGACATTTTTTAAATTCTCATCCTAATGAGAAGGTATTGGTTTTATGTGAATTCGATTGGATGAGAATATACCCCCGCAACGGGCAGATTTTTTGGTTGGAAAGCATGTACCAGAAAGCAGAGCGGGACCCTTTTTTTTACTACCAACCGCTCGTGCGTCTCTTCGACCCGTGCTTCTGAATCCTTAGGTGGCACCTGGCACGTCTTCGGCAGCAAACAAAAGGGTCCAGGCTGCTTTCTGGTACTTGCTTTCCAACAAAAAAAATGTCTGGAAATATTGCGATTTTCACAAAAAATAAGACCATTACATCCTTTCGGGTGCTTTAATACACTGGAACCGAATTTATATTCGCCGACTGATAGCGTAAACATTCACGTTTATCCTCCCGGATGGGTATTCAACCCAATTCAACCAATGCTGCTTAGCGGAGCAGAAATGGCCGCGCTGCGCTCTGATTGGCTTCCTTGTCACGTGTTCTGCGAGGTGATTGTACATTTTTGTACTTTTAAACAACTTTTATTATTTCTCAATTTTCTCAATTATAATTTCGCGCACTATCTCTCTCTCTCTCTTTCTCTTTCTCTTTTTTCCTCATCTTCCAAGTGACTTTTAAAAGTGCCCATTTGTTTAGAACTGCTCATTTTGGCAGAACTACCCGTTAGAATATACCTTACTTACTTTTTTTTACACTTTTTGGTCTGCAAAGCACAACAATCTCTTACATAAACGTCTTCAAGCTCATTTACGTAGAACACTTTTAGCTTTCATATGCCCCCCGCCCCTTCCATAATCGAAATCCTATTGGAGTTTTGAATTAATAAACTGAACAAAAATGATTCTTCTGAGGATCAATGTATATCCAGCATTATCTTGATGTTTATAGTTTAACTTATAAAGAATAAACACTGTCACCATGTAAGGATGACTAACGAATCTCCGATTCGTATGTGGTTCTGTTGTCAGTTCAGTCTAAGCTCTCTGACTGATCGGATGGTTTAATAAAGAATTACATATATTAATAACCGTTAATAACCGTTAATAACCGAGTGGACCAGGGCTACCCGACTGTAGCATGTTAAAAAAACGCAATGAATGAGAACATACAGTGAGTGTAAAAAGTTTTCGTTCACCTTTTTTATGACTGATTAAGTACTCCTCATTTGAATTATGCCAGAGCTAAAAAAATTTCTCTTTAAAGTATTGATTGCTTTCAAAATTCTGTATAAAATGAGCCCAAGATAAAACCAATTTGTCCATTTTTTAAGTAGATATTGTCAAAATAGTATAAATTTCAATATTTTCTTAAGGGCATGTGACACAGCTAAATACCTATATTACCGACCACAGTTTTTCAGTTCACTGAATGTTTTTTTGAACCTAAGAACTTTTTTTGTAAATAAAGTATCAAGCTGAAACTTTGGGAAATGTATTAGAGTACAATAAAGTACGTTTAGGTACAGCATTTTGGTAGGAATCGGTCTCAAATATCGTCTCAAATATCGGTCTCAAACTTTGAGAAATGCAAGAGTCGAAAGAAAACTACGTTTAAGTACAAAGCTTAATAATCAAAGATGTAAAAAAATATATTTCAACAATCAATTCCAACGGCATCAGCCGGTAACGTTGTACACGAAAATACGAACTCTCTAGAGCCTCGTCTAGTGGCCGCCAGGTTTCGTATTTTCGTGTTCAAACTTTCAAAAAATGTTGGAGGTTCGGAAAAAAGATGAAATAATTTTCAGTGAAGTTCCTACCAAAATGCAGTACCTAAACGTACTTTATTGTACTCTAATACATTTCCCAAAGTTTCAGCTCGATATTTTATTTACAAAAAAAATTCTGAGGTTCAAAAAAACATTCAGTGAACTGAAAAACTGTGGTCGGTAATATAGGCATTTAGTTGTGTCACATGCCCTTAAAACTTCAATAACTTCCGAAATATTCAACATTTTTCAATGTTCTTGGACTTATTTTGAAGCTATTTTTTCACCGTATCATAATAGCTAGTTGGAAAAATTGCAATATTATTTGTGGAAAAAAAAATATTTACGGACATTCCATGAATGATCACCTGAAACCGATTGCGGTCAAATTTGAGAAAAAAATGTAATTGGTCTATAATTATTTCTTATATTTCTAGATTCGATTCGTGTAGTTTAAGAATAATAAATTATTTTTGTAAAGACAGAAAAAATGGTTGAAAACATGTGGACATGCAAAAAATGGCGATAGCGGGTCATTTTAAAAATAAATTAAACATTAAAGTTACTTGTTTAAAATTAAGTAAAAGGCAATAGTGCGATCAGGGATGATTTAAATTTATTGTCTATAATGATATTTTAGAGTTATATTTGAAATGTGTCATTATCGCAAACTTTGATCATTTATTACAAGCAAAATATACTACCGAAAATTGTAAAATTTGTTTAGAAATAAGGATTGGTACCAACCATTTGCAGAGTGTTCAGTAAAACTGCTCATCAAAACTTATTCTTCAAGATATTCGTTCTCTAAAACCTGAAAGTGAGCAAAAAACACTACTTTCAAACTAGCGTATTTCCGAATATACATTTTTAAACAAAAATTTATCTGTGCGAATAAATGAT
>NC_046665.1:36305017-36324838 GCF_010883055.1 Belonocnema kinseyi
GGATGTAAGGTAAATGTGCCAGTCTTCCTCAATACATGGATTGTTGGCAGATGGGCAGTATTTTACATATAGTAAGCTGTTGTGTTCTTCCTTCTCAGCTTCACTCGATAAAACAAATTTCTTAAGCTTTAAATATGTTTGATATAGTTTTTTAAGCATTTGAAATCTGAAATTCGCCTTGAGCCAAAATATCTTTGCTTGAGCTTCCGATAACTGGCACACTTACCTTACTCTGTGTGGTTTTCTTTTAAATATTATTTAAAATGTTGTCTCGACAGACCTTTTTCGACCGACTTAACCAAAGTAGACAAATCAAACTGAAGGAAGCATCTTCCGCCGCCAATATGGCGGCCTATTTCATGTTTTTGGATTTTCCTTGGAAACGGCTGTTTTTAGAGCAAAATAGTTCCATAATAAAACACTCTAAATTTTCTTCTGAATAAAAAAAGTTATATAAAACATTGCCATAAAGTGAATAGTTTGTCCGGAAAATTGAAAAGATTAAAAATTTTTGGAAGTTCATTATTTTTGCATTTATGAGCGATTGCCTCAGTGAAAACGAGTGCAATTTATTGTTTCGAGCTTGGCTAAAGGTAAGCTACCGTGCATTATCGATAATTTAGTTGTAGCTATATTATTTATTTAATACTGAAAATTATTTTTATCATTTTCAACGCTTAATTTGAAAAAGTTGCTTTCATTTCTCGAAGTAGGGACTTTGTCATTTATCTTCCTCATGTTTTAACAACGCATCCGCAAATTTTCGAAAATTTTAATTAATTTTTTGATATCAAAAATCGCCTTTTTCTGAACCTGTGTCAAAACTCTCGGAAAATCCGAGTTGAGTCTGGGGGGTGAAGTAATAACGATGTATTTACTACAGGCCCACTTTTTTCTTCAAACGGTAGAAAACATAATGCACTCATCGTAAATAATCTCAACTCCTTCCATATGCCTGGGACCCTTCGAACTGAATTTCCCAGCGCATGAAGCGACCACGGTCATATGGCCACAGGCGACTATCGGCGTCCCAGTTCCGGCAAAGCAAATACGCGACGGCAAGCGAGAGAGTAACGGGCTTGTTTGTACAGTCAAGCACAGTAATTTCTATTTTTGTAAGAGAACCTTTCTTCTCCCGCTAAAATTTCACGTCTATCAAACGCGTTTTTTGTATCAGAAAAAAATCATATCATTACTGATTTTTGCATAAAGCATTCCAAAGGTGCTCCAATGATCGCATCAAAATTCAGTAATGATCGGATTAAAATTAAGCTTATAATCAAGCTCTGAAGTGAATTTAAACCTTTTGTTCGACACGCCTCCAAAATACTTCTAGCTATCATATTTCCCATCCTAAAAGTTTTTGAATAAATACAAAATAATAAAGGAGTTCTTCTTCTTTCATAGATTAAGTAATATTTTTAAAAAAACTGCAAACCAGATACAATGTTAAATTTATGTTTTGTAAAAAAAACCACGTTTGAAAACTTATTTTAGCTGAAAATGCCTTTCTTTGCTTGAGATGTCGTTTTAAATTTAAAAATTAATTTTTTTATATGCACAATGACGTATTCCAGCTGAAGAGTTGTGATTGTAAATGAAAATACTAAAGTTAAAACGCAAACAAATTTGAGAAACATTACGTTTTTGGTTAAAAGTTCTTCTCTCTAGTTGAAAATGGAACTAGTTGAAAATTCATTTTATTTATTTGTTAACTGTAAAGCTTCATTATAAGCTTACTTTTAATCCGATCATTACTGAATTTTGATACGATTATTGAGCACCTTTGGAATGCTTCATGCAAAAATCAGTAATGATATGATTTTTTTCTGATACAAAAAACGTGTTTGATAGACGTGAAATTTTAGCGGGATAAGAATGGAGATACAAAAATGGTTATTTTATTATCTTCCCCTTGAAGTATTAATCTGAATTATTTCCTGGAATGTTGATAATTTTCTGTTCTTGTTAGATTATCTTCGAAATTATTATTTTACAAAAGACTTTCTATATAAACAACAGTAGATGTGAAGCCAGAAGTAGTTTGGAGGCGTGTCAAACAAAAGGTTTAAATTCACTTTAGAGCTTGATTGTAAGCTTAATTTTAATACGATAATTACAAAATTTTTATAAGATCATTGGAGCACCTTTGGAATGCTTCATGTAAAATCAGTAATGATATGATTTTTTTCTGATACAAAAAACGCATTTAATAGACGTGAAATGTTAGCGGGAGAAGAAAGGTTCTCTTACAAAAATAAAAATTACTGTGCTTGACTGTACTAACGAGCCCGTTACTCTCTCGCTTGCCCTCGCGTATTTGCTTTCGCGGAAGAGGGACGCCGATAGTCGCCTGTGGCCTGTCAGTGCATTATGTTTTCTACCGTTTGAAGAAAAAAGTGGGCCTGCAGTAAATACATCGTTATTACTTCACCCCCTAGGCTCAACTCGGATTTGCCGAGAGTTTTGACACAGGTTCAGAAAAAGGCGGTTTTTAATATCTAAAAATTAATTTAAAATTTCGAAAATTTGCAGATCCGTTATTAAGACATGAGGAAGGTAAATGAAAAAGTCCCTACTTCGAGAAATGAAAGCAACTTCTTCAAATTAAGTGTTGAAAATGATCAAAATTATTTTCAGTAATAAATAAAAAATATAGCTATAACAAAATTATCAATATTGCACGGTAGCTTACCTTCAGTCAAGCTCGAAACAATAAACTGCACTCGTTTTCTCTGAAGCAATCGCTCATAAATTCAAAAATAATGAACTTCCAAAATTGTTCAATCTTTTCAATTTTCCGGACAATCTATTCACTTTATGGCAATGTTTTATATAACCTTTTTTATTCAGAAAAAATTTTAGAGTGTTTTATTATAGAACTATTTTGCTCTAAAAACAGCCGTTTCCAAGGAAAATCCAAAAACATGAAATAGGCCGCCATATTGGAAGATGGCGGCTCGCCCCCCCCCCCAATTTACTGAATTTTGGGAGGTGTTTCAAGACCCCCTAAGGAAGCTTCCTGACAACTAAGTTCATTGTTATAAATTGTTTCAATTTAAAATCCTTCGTTGACTGGCCTAATAATAAGGATTTTAGGAATAGGTGTCTGAAGGAATTATCGGAAAAACGCCGGTGCATTGTGGGAGCAGCGAAATAAAATGGCGACAGTCTAATCGGGAGCAATGAAAGTTCAGATTTACTTTGGACATTTACACGCTTTTTACCACTTAAAATGTGTGCGCATGTTAATATTAAATAGAGTTTATGATGCGGTAATAATAATTTACAATTTTTTCGATTGTGGGCGATAACTATGTTGAAATATCAAGAAACGCGATAAAAACAACAAACTTGACCTCCAAATGCATTATACGGATTTCAGGGAAATTCATTTTCGCGATACCAGGCGAAAGATTGGCTAGTGTAAATTAAAATATTTCTATAACAAATAAATTTTTTCTAATCTAAAGATAATAAAATTATACATAATCTGTCGAAAATAATAAACTCTCCAACTTCCCAATTGTGCCCAAATTACTGATTTACGAGAACAATTTACATAAAGTAACTAAATGTTTAACTCTGCTAACTAAACGTTTTACCTAATCTAAGCGGACACCTTCTTTGACTTTAATATATTCTCGATTCACTCGTTCGCCTCAAAAATTTTTTCCCGTGCAAGTAAGCACTAGAAATGACTCATTTTAATCAGTTTTTAAATAATTCCATGCAAGTAAGCACAAGAAATGACTCATTGTAATCAGTTTTTAAATAATTCCAGAGTTTCTACAAGCCAGAGGAAGTAGGGAAAAGTCTGAAAAAGTCAGGGATTCTTTTTTTTATTCAAAAAATTATAATTACGGAATTTGTGTTAAATTTTTAATTAAAAAATCAAGTAATCGATACGTTGTCTGCAGCCCCCTGCGTCGACCGTGTATGTATATGCAGTAGTAGTTTTCTTACGATCCGGAGGGGAAATGTCGGTCAAACTAAGCCAACAGATGGCACCGCAAAAAGTAGGTCTGTCTTTTTCATTGAATTGCAGTAAGAAAAAGCAAAAATAATTAAAAACTTGATGCTGTTTGCAAATAAACAAAAAAGAATATATGAAAAAATAAGAGTAACCATTACTAATTATTTCAAAAAAGAAAAAGTCATGAAAATATGTAGTTTAATATGAATATAATTTAATTTTGAGATACATGTTGAAAGCAGTTCGAACTTTATATTTTTGTGATTTATTTTGCTCATATTATTGATTTTATTATTTGTTAAAGTTAAACAGAATTATTTATTGTTGAAATTATTCATGTAGCTAATGAAAAAATTAATAATATTTAAGACCTCAATGACAAAAATATTTAAAACATATACATGATCAGAAGAATTAATGAAAAATATATTACTTATATCCAATATGAATATAATAATAATTAGAATATGTAAGACTACAACTTAAGTTGCAAAGTAAAGAATCTTTGTTCCTTTAACTTAAGAATTTCAAGTTTTGAAGGAAATATTTTTAAAAAGTAGTGGTAATTGTAATTACAATGTTTGAGGGAATCATTTGGAAAAAAGTCAATGACACGAATGATAAATGAGAAAATGGATTTAATACAATGTATATATTTATTTAAATTGATCCAAGCATCATATATACATTTATACAGTTCAATAATTTATTTGTTTCTTAATCTTGAAAGCTTTTTTCTCGCTGCTTTCAGCCCCTAATAATTTTATTTAAAAATTTAAATTTAAAGGAGATTTTGTATTATATAGTTGATTATATTATTGCAAACCTCATTTCTAAAATAAACAGAGTATAAGCTATTAAAATCTATAAACAAATGTACTGTACTCATGACGCACAGTTGGAGGAATTGCACTTTTTCATTCAAAAATGTCTAGGGTCTTCAAGTTTCTTGCGATTTTGAATTTTTCTGTTTTAAATTAAAGATCATTAAATTCTATAGATCTTGACTTTCTGAAATTTTGTCTCCTCTATTTTTTTATTAATAATTTGTCTAGTCAAAGCATGAATAAAGTCTTATTATCAGTGAAAAATTTTTTTTTGCTAAAAGTGCTTCCCATTAATGCAGGAATGACATTTAATAACAAAAATAATTTAAAAGTTTATAATAACCACTGTGATACACAATTTTTGTGTCAAAATATTAGAATTTGACATTTTTCAAATTATAATTTGCTTCAATGGTCAGAACGACTTCAGGTATTCCTTAAAATAATAAATATTTAATAATATTTGATAAAATATAACAATTTACATTTTTGTCAATAAATTAGATAAACAAATTTAAAATGTTTGCCCTTTCGCATAGTTAATTTTTTTTGCGCTGGAAATGTTTTAGGCTATTGCTCGAATGACTGCTAGTCACAAAAACATTAAAAGAGTTAACAATAACCACTGTTATTAACAATTCTTGTGACAAAATATTTAAACTTAAGGTTTTATCAAATTTAAATTTTCTTTGATGGCCAAGTCTGTGGGTTATTGTCGAAAGATTTTGTATTGAGTGAATCTTAGCATGCAGTGTTATGATTCATTTCCAATCTATTACGATTGAAAACCGGACTTTTTCCGAGTGATACTGCCAACATTGGGGCATTTTTTATGTAAATTTTTTATAAACATGTAAGTTGTTATATTCCACTAAGTATAATCAAAGATACATTTTTTAGGAATATCCGTAGCCATTGTAGCGATTAAAGAAAATAAACATTTTTATAAAACCTTACATTTGAATATTTTGTCACGAGAATTATTCATAACAATGGTTATTGTTAACTTCTCACATATTTTTGTGACTAGCAGTTATTCGCCCAACAGCTTAAAATATTTCTAATATAAAAAAAATTTCTATGCAAAAGGACCAAAATTTTGAATTTCTTTATCTACTGTATTTACAGAAATTTAAATTGTAATATTTTATCAAATATTATTAAATATTTATTGTTTCAGGGAACACCTGAAGTCTTCCTGGCGCTTGAAGGAAATAATAATTTGATAAATCTCAAATTATAATATTTTGCCACAAGAATTGTTTATAACAATAGTTATTATAAACTTTCAAATGTACAAAATGTACAAAATTTCAGTTTTCCATGCTTTGAGTAGAAAAATTATTGATAAACAAATAGAGAACACAAAACTTCGGAGCGTTAAGCTGAATGAAAAAAGTGAATTTTCTCCTACACTCCGTCATGAGTACGGTATATTTGTTTATAGAGTTTAATAGTTTATAGTATGTTCGTTTTAGAAATGAGGTTTGTAATAATATAATTAACTATTTAATTAAAAATCTCCTTTAAATAAAAAATTTTAAATAAAATTATTAGGGGTTGAATGCAGCGAGAAAAAAGCTTTTAAGATTAAGCAACAAATAAATTATTGGACTGTACAAATGTATATATGATATTCGGTTTAATTAAAATAAATATATACATTATATTAATTAATATTAAATCCACATTCTCATTTATTAGTCTTTTCATTAACTTCTTACCAAATTATTCCCTCAATATACAATATACGTCATATATTTTTTATTAATTCTTCTGATCATGTATATGTTTTAAATTCCCCTCCGGATCGTAAGAAAACAAAAAAGTGGGGGCGATGCATGGGGCTGGTTGTCTGCTTCCTTCAGTTTGATTTGCCCACTTTGGTTAAGTCTGTCGAAAACGGTATGTCGAGACAAAATTTTAAATTATATTTAAAGAAAACCACACAGAGTACATCCACGAAGTTTTCGTGAGTGACAGACAGGTTAGACACGCTGCGGCTTACATACATGGCGCACTTGATTGCTACCCGAATTGAACAACAGCAGGATAGAAGCCATTATACAGGGGCATTTTCATATTTCGCGCCTTTAAAGTTGCATTCGGATCGGCCATTCGTCAAGTCCGTGCATCTTCGGATCAAGTTTATGATAGTTTCCATGGTTGCGTTCGAAACTTCAAACGAATACAAGTGTCAAAAAATATAGGTTATGTTACGTAGTAATTATAAATAGTAAAAGTGTTTCATTAATAATGAAGTGAGACTTGTGGACTAAGAAGTAAACGTGAATTTTCTTCTGTGCCAATAACATTATGGAATCGCTGCTGAGTGACAAATACTATAAATTGATAATAATATTGTGCGATTTTAGTAGGCGAAGAGTGAATTGTGTTTAACGCTTATTTGCGGCATAAGAAATTTATGTTATGAATATACAGGATTTTTTTTTGTATAAACTGAATAAAATATTACATGCAAAAATTGTTGATTGACATTACCCACAATTACTTAAAGCGATTTCGGTAAAAAGGTGAATACGACCATAACCTCGAAATAATGACAAATTGCTCCGGTATGTTCATTATACTTTCGATTGATTATTCTTTGCCAAATAAATGTTTTGTGGTTACATGTTTATTACTGACAGTGTCGGCAGTAATAATTTAAACAATAATTACTTAATAATCGTTTACAATCATTACTTATTAATAACTTTAATAAGTAACATATTATTTCGGAAATTAATAACTGATTTAGGGAATTTTAACGTAGAATCCGAATTTCAACAATTTAAAAGTTGATTTTGCTGTTTTTTCGAGTTTTTTAAAAAGAAAACGAATGGGGTCTTTACGGATACTTTGTAGAGGCTCCATTCGGTTCCTTCGGTCCGCCAGGGGGTGTATTAAAAGATATATCAAGGTAATTTAACTTGCTCTAATTTTAATCAATAAAATATTTAAGAATTTTTTTGTATTTTAGAAAATATTTTCACTGGACCTCATTTTAAAATTTTGTTTGGTCAACCATTAAAATAAATTCGAGACATTTTAGCCCAGAATTGTTATTCCATTTTTTTTAGAAATTATCCAATTTTCGAAATCGCTATCTCTGGATTTGATTTCCAAACTGGCATTTCATGAGCCTTCAAAATTCATTCTCATCCATTTTTATGATATAGGTGTATCAAAAAGATATCTCGAGAAAATTTAAGCAGCCATTCCATAATGTTATTGGCACAGAATAAAATCCACGTTTACTTCTCAATCCACAAGTCTCACTTCATTATTAATGAAACATTTTTATTATTTGTAATTACTACATAACGTAACCAGTATTTTTTGACACTTGTATCTATTTGAAGTTTCGAACGCAACCTTGGAAACTATGATAAGCTTGATCGAAAGATACACGGACTTGACCGAATGGCCGATCCGAATGCAACTTTAAAGGCGCGAAATATGAAAATGCCCCTGTACAATGGCTTCGTCGCTGCTGTTGTGCAATTCGGATAGCAATCAAGTGCGCCATGTATGTAAGCCCCAGCGTGTCCACCTTGTCTATAAGTTTAAATAATTTATTCGAGCAGATAAATTTTCGTTGAAAAATGTATATTCGGAAATACGCGAGTTTGAAAGTGGTGTTTTTTGTTCATTTTCAGGTTTTCGAGGACGAATATCTTGAAGAATAAGTTTTTATGAGCAGTTTTACTGAGCACTCTGCAAAAGGTTGGTACCAATCCTTATTTCTAAACAAGTTTTACAATTTTCGGTGTTGTATTTTGCTTATAATAAATGATCAAAGTTTGCGATGACATATTTTGACAGGTCACTTCACACACAATTTTCATTTCCTATTTCAAATATAACTCTAAAATATCATTATAGATTATAAATTTATGTCATCCCAGATCGCACTGTTGCCTTCTACTTAATTTTAAACAAGTAACTTTAGTGCTTAATTTATTTAAAAAAATGACCCGATATCGCTATTTTTTGCACGTCTACATGTTTTCAATCATTTTTTTCTGGCTTAATAAAAATAATTTATTATTCTTAAAATACACGAATAGAATCTAGAAATAAGATATAATTATAGACTAATTTAAAAAAATTCTAAAATTTGACCGTAATCGGTTTCAGGTGATCTGTCATTGAGTGACCAGTGGTGTAGTCGTGGCTTGGCGGGGCATGGCGGTAGAGGCCTGGCGGTGCCAACCCTACCGAAAAGAGTCTTTGAGTATATACTAAAAATTCTTTAGGTCAAAAAATCTCAAAGAAATTCTCCACAGGTACTCAGATAGATATTTTTAAAGGTCCAGGAAGCTCGTTTAAATGCTCTGAAGGCTTTAAAATATTCTTTCCGAAATTGAAAGAAGAATTCGATCATAAATAACAAGCAGAGAGGCTATCTCAATAGAGTAGCTGACACTCAAGGGTCCTTTGTTAAGCTTTCGGATTAAAATTTAGAAGTAGATTTTTTTTTCATTTCATAGTAAACAGCTTAAAACCTAATAATTCGGAATCTATGGGTTTCGCTGACTTCAGATATCTAACTTTTGTTTTTTAATGCTTAAAATTGGAATTAATAGAACGTTTTTCGTAAATGGAATGAGATACGTTAAAAAAGACAACATTTTTGAATTAAACTAGACAATTGTATATCAGTATATAAGTTATAATTATAAATAAGTATAATGAGAAGATTCATCAATTAAAAGAAAGTGTTAATAATTTGAAGAGAAATTTAAAAAGGGAGAGCGGATTAGTCACGACCAACTACTGTAAATAACTCTGCCCGCCCGGCACGTGACGAATACAAAAGGAACATTATATTACCGTCGCACCACTCTTAAAACGACCACTAAAAGGATCTTGAACTTTGTTTATAGACTCAAATGGGCCAAGCTATTTCGCTAAAGAAAACTCAAAGATTTCTTTCAGTAGGGAGGCCACTTATTTGTCGTTCAGAAAATGTTTCTAGTTAGTATTACAAGAGCGATTTGCACAATATTGAGAATTTAATTTGCGAAGACAGAATTAAACCCAACTTTAGCACAACGTTACTGGATTTCCCGGATTGTAAATTTATCTCTATTAGAAGAGAGCGGACGAGCGTAGTCAGAAGTTGCGCACAGAGCTCTCCCACCACTCCCCGCATGTAATGGTTCTCTACAGCGAGGAAGCTTAAGCTAAGCTCGGTGCGCAACTTCAGACAACGCTGGTCCACTCCCTGCCTATTAGAGTCTCAAGAGTCTCGGGCACTTGCAATAAACGCAAAAATGGTTTATAATCTATGAAACACTTGTCGGTGTACGATTAGTAAAAGACTTTTGTAAGTAAGCAGGTAAAAATGTCAAACTTCAAAAAATAAATAGTTTTGAAATTGGTGATTTCAGAATCAGATATTCGAAATATATCTCTTTTTATTCCTGGCATATGGAATTTGTTTGAAGAAGTTTGAAATTTAAACAGTTTTACTTGAGCAATAATATTATTTCTTGCAAAATTTTGATCTTTTTTATCCAAATTATCGAATCAACCAATTTATCATGTATTTGTAAAAAATTGCAGATTCTAAATCTATTATTTTTAAAGTGCGCACTGAAAAGTTAAAACATTTGTTATTTCGTCACTTCCCAGTGGGCACCGGGACGTCCTAAAGACGTCCTTAGAATTTAGCTCTATTTCATATGATTTGACGTTTTTAAGACATCCTTTGGATCTGTTCATGTCTTTGAAAGGTCCTCAGAAGGTCCTTAAGACGTGCGCCGAAAGAGGTATATAGGACAAGTTTAGGACTTGTGTGCCCTGCCCACTGGGTTTGGCCTGTTTATGAACAAGGGTAACCCACTTGAGAGGATCAGTCAACGTGAGAATGGCGATAGTTCACCGTAAAGTAGGCTAATGGGCTAATAAAAATAGGCGGGGTAGAAGATTTTCTACGCAAAACTTAATTTCATCATAATAGTTTCCTGAAATTCCACTTCAATTTTGCAATTAGTGATTTGAGAATAATATATTTAGAATGTACAATTTCTAACTTAAAGACAAATTGTATAGGCGTGGAATCGTAAAAACTCATAGATTCCAAATATTTTATTTTTAAATCTTACATTGAAGAATTAAAAAGTTAAATTCCGTAATTTTTGCCTGCTTGAAAACAAAAGGTGTCTGTGAAAAGGGTGAGTTATTTTTTTTATTATTAGGTTAAATAATGACAAAGTTGTTAAGAAATACTGCAATAAGAAATGCAACGCTTTAGGGGAGTCTGGCGATTTTATACAACATACAACTAAGTAAAAATTAAAAAATTCGATTGATTTTAAGTACACGCATTAAAGAGAAGACTAATAAAAAATTAAAAAGTCGTATAATACTGGAACTTTATATTCTCGACAATTACTTCTGTTGCACACTCGAGGTCTGACATGGTTCTTCTTGACTTCGAGAAGCGAACCATGTTTGTTATTGAATTTTCAGCACCAGCTAACAAAACCATCATAGCCAAGGAGCATGAACAGAAAGAGAGGTACCTCTGTACCTTTCTTTCCTTATAAGGAAGTTTCGAATACTATATCCTGAATATTCTTTTAAACTAATCGTCCTTGTAATCAGCGCTCTTGAAGGTGCCAAGCTTTTACTGGTTAATAGCCCAAATATGCCCAAATATGTTCTAAAATACTTTATCTACGAAGAAATGGTTCGGACTAAGGTTCACCAGGACTGAGGGGAGTATTTGATTGTACTATTAATTTTGACCATGCAGTCAATTTTCAAGGGAAAATGGAGGTAAGACACGTTTATTAAATGAGAAACCCTTTTTGACTGCGGATTTGAAAAGAGCGGGAAATGTCACGTCAAAAATGACCTGTAGAGAAATACCTTAATTTTTCACCTTCCTAAAGTCACAAAAACCATTGTTCCACAGGTCATTTTTAACGTGAAATTTCCCGCTCTTTTCAAATCCAGTCAAAATTAGGGGTTCTCTTTTAAGAAAAGGGTCTTACCTCCATTTGACCTTGAAGGTCGACATCAAGTTCAAAATTAATGGTACAGATTTTAGATTAAAATGGGTCACCATGCGTGCGTGTGTGGGTGTGTACAATAGTGTGTATGTGTGTGTTCAAAAGTTTCTATGAATGTACCGTAAGGCCATTTTTTTTAAGACTGCACCACTGGGAGTGACTCTTACACTTTATGCCAATATTCTGATGTGATACGATGAAGAAATAGCTTTGAAATTAGCCCAAGAACATTGAAAAATGCTCGGGAAAATGTTGATTATTATGGAAGTTATTGAACATTTAGGAAAACATAAAAATTTACACTATTCAAAAAAATAGACGAATTGGCTTCATCCTGAGCTTATTTTATGCATAATTCCGAAAGCAATCAACCTTTTAAAGAGACATTTTTTTAGCTTTGGCATAATTAAAATTAAGAGAACTTAATCAGTCGTCAAAAAAGCTGTGTACGAAAAATTTGTACACTCACTGTACGTGAAATAATTAAACAAACATTACAGGTTCGAAGGTGAATTTATGTATCCCAATCAAAGTAAATCTAATGTTTTTGTATTTTTCAAAATAATCTATAGTAAGGATGGTCTATATTTCGCAACGTGCATTTGTTTCTTAGAGACGAAATATTTATATCTGATTTTCTTTTAACTTAATCAAAGATATAAGTATATTTTTAAAATATAGTTTCTACACGTACCAAAAAAATTCGGCTATTTCTACAGAAATTTCGGTACACGTAGCAAAGGCCTTTTCAAAATTACACTTCTTAAAAATATTGAAAGATAAAAATGTTGATTTATCATCGTTATTATCGCTATTATTTATTATTACCAGTCAAGAAGATAAGTTTAAGACGGCCATTAAACTCAAGGCCTGGTGTACTTCTTTACAAAATCAGGGATGTAAATGTATAGGAAGATTTAAATAATTATCAGGTAATGCCTGCCTAATATTTCGCCCAAAATAAAATAAAAACGAGAAAAAAGTTCTTCATGATTTAGAAATGTCGAACAGTTTCGCTGAGAATTTTACATCCTCTTTGGTATTAGTTAAATAAACTTAGGTTTCTTCCTCTCAAGCTGGATAATTCGATAAAAGCCATTTTTTTAATATTATGGAAATTTCATTTTTCAGAGTAATAGAGACGTATTTACAAAAGGAAACTCTCAATTGAAACTTAATAAAATAACTGTATAAGAAAATATTTAAAAGGTGGATTTTCTGCGAAACAAATTTAAGTTACACTCAAAATTTAATTTATTCCTTTCGTCTACTTACGCCTTTGAACTTAGACTTCTCTGATATAATCAACAGACATATATTATTCGGGGTCAGTATTCGTTGGTCTTTACTTAATTTAGGCCTTTAAGGACTGACAAAGCCAGTGGTGATTTTTGTCTTGTTTTCTCAATGAATCAACGATTATTTGATAACCTTTGACTTCACGATGTTACCGTGGAATTTTATATTTATCTTCCTACGAAGTCTCTCAATTTTACAGGTTTATAATTGTAACTATATTCAATATTAGTAGGTCATAAAATACTACTGAATTGACGTATTGAAACAAGTTTTTAAAAATCTACTTTTAAAATTTCCAAAAAAAAATCTGTACAAAAGGTAAAAGTTATAAATGTACAAATACATAAAGTTAATTATTTAAATTTTCCCGCTGTTTTGCCTGACTCTATAACCTTTGAGTTGGGTGTGTAACCAAAGAAATTAATCAGTTAAAATCTGAATGTACGTGCACGACAAGTTTCTTTTGCATTTCACATAATATGAATGTAAAAAATGTCGGAAATCAATAAATGTAACCTGAAACACAATATCGTGTTGTTTTGTATGTAGAAAAAAAATGTGACAAAACTGCTGCTATGTCTATTATACTTTATACTCTTCATCATTTTTCTTTTTTTTTCCTGTTCTATTAACATTATTATAATTAAGGAATGTATACCCACATTATACACTTAATGCGGCCATTATGAATTATGACACTTTATCCGTTTCACCAGGTTTCATAATACCAGATAATACAATGAATCCAGTAATACCATAGTCATTTTGTTTTGACATTTTATTTGGTTATAACAGCTGTTTTCTGACAGTTGCGTCTAAGCGTAGAAATGCCTCTCCGGAAGAGATAAGTTTTAACTTTTAACCAGTCTTAAGTTGATCGTCTATTGCGACAGATCGCTATAATTTTTTATTTCTAAATGCGTAATCTTTAGAAAAATAAAATCAACCTAATAATTACATAGTGAGTTCTATATTCTAATATTTACTAGAACTGGAACTTGTGGTCAATTTTCCCTCCACTTGAAACACTTGAGAATAAAAAACCAGATAAAACTGAATTATGTGAGTATCATCCTGCTGATATTTATTTAAAGAGGTTTCGTTTCTCTTGAGAAAAATGTAAATTTTCAAATTAAATATTTATCACGCAGTATTATATGTGTGCTGCGCACACTGCTATATGACTGGACAGTGAAACCGCGAAAGTGAAACATGCTGCTTTTCGCAACTTACAAGGAAAATTTTGTTCTTTCCAATTCTATTTTTAATTTTGCTTTCTAGTTTATAAATTGTGTCATATTATAGAGTTATTTTTTCACATTTTATCAATTCGTATCGCTTTTGAAGTGCTGACGCTGTGTATATATAAACTGCTACCAACGTTTTTTCCTAACCTAAATGTGTTCCGTTTGAGACTTTTACACGCGCATTAAAAAAAAGTATTATCATTTTTGCTAATTATATAAATTATTTTAATTTAGGTTTGCCTTTAAGGTAGATAGTCATTAAAAAATTTTAAAAAGTATAAACATTTTATGACAATAAGTCAAAGAAATAATTTAAAAATTTTTAATTTGTTAAAATATTACAACAATATCTAACAATCCGGTAATAAGCGTTGAATGCAGAAGAATTAAGAATTTGTATTCCTATGAATACGCGATTTTTCCCAAGTCTAAAAATCCCCCAACGGGGAAAAAAATTGCAAATTCTATTCCTATCAATCGACTTAGTAAAATTTAGCAAAAATCTTTATTTAACCTATTTTTTCATTATTAAATCTCTTTATAACTTTTAAACAAGGAAATATTCAAATTCATATTTATTTATATATTAATAATTCATTTAAACGTGTTAAAACAGTATTAATGTACTAATGTAAAATATATAAATTAAAATAATTTTAACTCTAGAGAGGCAGACTTGAATTGATTAGAATAAAAATTTCAAAACTTATATTCCACATGAAGGAATTAAAAAATGTCTTATACATATTTTATGAACTAATTAGAAGGAATAAATAAACACAAAATATGAATACTTTTGCGAAATACAAGACATCTCTGTGAGATGTGCCCATCGGTACAATTAGAAGGAATGAAATATATTGAAAACACGTTCTCTTTTGGGGAATAGAAAACTGGGCGCCGATCACTATGGAAATATAAAATAATAAGTTTCGGAGATATCATATTCTTATAATGACATTTTATACAGGTGGCAAAATCGCGCATTCAAAAGAATAGAACAATCTTCACTTTTACGCTGAAATTTAAAAATATTAATCTTTTTCTATTTAATGCTTATTATTATTCCTGTATTAAAAACGAAATATTTTTTGTTTGACTTAAACGTTGTTATCCAAATAAAAATCTAAAAACATGGAAACAATTGAAATTAATCATTATCCAAACTTCTTTTTAATACTTACTCCTCTCTTTAAAATTCTAAACGTGGTAATATTTGCTTATAGATGTTATCAAAACTTTCTCTCTTGAGATCTGTAACAAGTGTTTATTCATTAACTCCTGCAATTAAAAAAATTCAAAACTACTCCACAATGTCGAAGTTTGATATGCCGGATCGCTACAGAGGAAACGATAAATCTGTCTGGTATGCTTTCATTCTAAAATGAAATCTATTTTTTTTCTGCTGCTCTAAATATTAAAAATGAATAAAATTTTATTTTTAGGGTTGAATACATTCAGCTAGCTTTAAAATATAAACCTTTGAATCTTGGTCAAGGTTTTCCGGATTTTTATGCACCTGAGAACGTTACGAAGGCTTTGGCAGCTACAACGACCAGCGAAAATCCATTATTGAATCAGTACACCAGAGGATTTGTAAGAAAATGATTAAATACGTTTAAGTACCTATGAATGCTATAAATTATTTACATAAGAAACAATTTTTTGCATTATAAATGAGGACTAGATAAATTGAAAGAAATGAATATTGGTCCTAAAATTCTGGTACAAACATTTATATGAGTAATTGTCAAATTGTAGACAAACTTAAGAACCTAAAGAGGCAATCACATTATTATTAGGAAGTTAATATTTCAAAACGGACATTGCTCTATCGGATTTAAACATTTATAATCCAAAAGGTACGTTTGTGAAATTGAGAAATAATATTAACCTCGTACTTTAAACATGTAAAGTGGATTTGCGATTAGGAGCATACGCGCAGATATAAACAGTCATGTACAATAAAGTTTATTCTTTTCTAATATTTCAAAAGTGTGCGGTCTAAACTTGTTAACTGACTTTTCAGAAATTTTACACGGCGAAGGAAAATCGTTATAATTTTGGCAATTTTAAATATTTTTTTAAACTGTAGAATGTTTTCTGTTCATTTACTTGAGGAAAATAATGCACTTTAGTTTTATAACATTTGAATCGAAATTGAATGTTATATGGCAATTGAAAGCTATTCGTATGTTATCTAAAAGGGGTGCAGCGGAATTGCAAGCCGAAAATAGATGTGGTTACAAAAATTTTAAATAGTTTATTGCAAAAATTTGCTGATTGTTAGTAATCGAGACGCGTCGCTCACCTTCGTCATTACAGCGGTCTGTAGACGACAACATCAAAGATGACGTGCAAGTAGCCACAAAAAACTTTCGACAAACACACACGCACAACTAAAAGGAATTTTGCCGTTTCACTTGCGGGATATTAACTGCATATAAAAAATGTACCAAAAACTCAGCTTAGAAAAAAATGGCTGTCAACAGGTTTAGACCGCGGACCCTTCATTTATATAAAAATAACACCTTCGACGAGCATAAATAGTCGCCGAATTATTAAAGAAACTACCTTTGAGTAGATAACGAAATGGTTGTTATAATTTTTTTTTTTTAATTCGAAACTGGTTTTCAACACAAGTACGGCAATGATATTTTTGTGTTAAAATGCACTTTTCAGTTTTCATATTCGATTCACAAAAAATATCAACTGTGAAAAACAGACTCAAATCAGTATATTCTTGTGAAAAGTGAAGTCTGCACGCCGCACCATAATGACGTTTCGGGAACTAACCATTTTTTGGATGTTGTTAATCAGTATTTATTAAATGAAAATGAAAATCAATAAAAGTTTCTAATATAATGTTATATTGCTGGGATTTCAAGTTTGCCTTCAATTTGACAATTACCAATATACGTGATAGGAGGACACCAGTGAAATTTTATTAGCAAACACATTGATTCGTGTTTTCAAATTTGATTTATGATAGCTACAGAATAAAATATTACTTCAAAGGATATATCACTATTGGTCACAGTTTTTGAGCATAGCCGTTTATGCTATTATTTAGTACTATCGCTTACGAACACGACACTGTGACATCCATTTTTCCTAGTTGAATAAAAACATTTTGAGTAATTTTAATGTGAAGTTTTAGATTAAATGGTAAATTTCAGTATTTTTTTATATTGAAAATGCGCATTGGGGGCTTTTTCACATTAGAGACCCGATTCTGAAGTTTCTTTTGCGATAGAATAAGTTTGTATGCACTTTCGTTACAAACAGTAAGTAAAATCAATAGTTACTTATTCAAGTAAAGAGGGTACTAAATCGAACAATTCTTTTTGTTCATTTTCATACCATTTTTATGTGTAATATTTGATAAATTAACGACCTAAGAACATAAATAATAACATGTTATATTTATTTTCTAAAGAGATGTGATAGTTATTAGTGAACTTTATTTTCTAAAGGTATGTTGAATACGTACATTTAATAAATTTCATAATTCCATGTTGCGATGTTCTAATCCATAATTGAAGCAATAATGTCTTTCGCAATGAATGCATTTCAAGAAGCAGAAATTTGTTTAGAAATCTGCTTGGAAGTCCAAAGAATATTGTCTTAAATCTTATACATCATCAACTATAACAACAATTTTCACGGCGAAATTGATAAATAGCTTAACATGTATGGGTATTGTGTTTGTTAAAGACATAATATAGATGATTTTATTTTATTATTTATTAGATTTTAATAATTGATGAGAAATATATTTTTCAACCCTTATCTACGTCAAACTACTTTAACAATGATATTTTCTTTACGATTTCAGGGTCATCCACGTCTTGTAAATGCAGTCGCAAAATTATACTCTAAGATTCTGAAAAGAGATTTAGATCCCAATAATGAGGTTCTTATAACGGCGGGAGCTTATGAAGCTCTTTATGATACTATCATGGGCCACACAAATCCTGGAGATGAATGGATCATCATAGAACCTTTCTTCGATTGCTATGTCCCAATGGTCAGAATAGCGGGTGGGGTTCCACGTTTCATACCTTTAAAGCAAGTAAGTTGTGGAACTTTTAAGATATATAATCTGAAATTATTCATTTTTGAAAGCTTTGTGGTCAAAATCCTTATTTTTAGCGATTTAAATTTGAAATTTTTTTCTATCTGTAAATGATAAATATAAATGATAAATATACACGCCTCCACAGGAACAAGTTTCATTTAAAAGAGGAGGCTTAAGTGTTTGCCCTAGAAATTATATTATGGGGATGTCTCCTAAGTATTTTCGGCGAATATGAAAAAAATCGTTAGGTCACCTTTTAAAATAACTTTATATCTGTTGTTTTTTTATCACTTTATTTGATTTCTTCGATAGGAACAAATAATTAGTAAAGTATTCTATTGTAAGCAGTTTTAATTTTGTGTCCAAAAAGTTCTTACCTAATTGTGTGAAAGGCATCAGTTTTTTTTAATTATACGTTTTTGGTTAAATTTGCGTAAAACTTATAAAAAACAGACAAAAGTTCACAAATTTCCTGACAAATTAAAAAAAAAAGAATGTTGTAACATAAATAGTTCTGAAGTTATGACGTCTTAAAGAGATTTTTCAGAATAAAAATCCGCCCGCTTCGCGGGCACATTCTCATACCGCACTGCTCGTGCGGCTCGCAAGCTTGAGCGCGCCTACGGCGCGCGACTGTTGGTTCTCGCGGTTCGCGTTCGATAATATATTTATCTAGCGCTCCGCGCTCGATAATGTATTTATCTCACGGTCGTTCTTTGTATATTCCTTACACTTGTGCACAGATTTTTAAAAGAAAAGGTCAAAACGTCGACAACAGTAATTTGGTGATAGTGACTTCTTTTTTGTTAAAGCTCCTTTGGCTTTAACGAATACATTCTCATCTCGTATCTCGTGCTTCGCACTCGAATCTATATCTCAACTTGTATATCATTTCCATGAATGAATATTATTATGATTCATAACATGCATTGATATTAAAAGAGACGTAGTTTCATTGTTTCTTTAGAAAAATGCACATTCTTTAAAAAAATGTTGTTATTAAACATTTTACTGCAACCTTTGCCGGTTTTCAATAACTGAATTTACTCATTTCCAATTTTATTTTTACGATTTAAACCTAGCACATACATTCGAAACATCAGCCTTACCTTTTTCTCAACTTCTAAATGAATCCCTAACTCAGTGACCCACAAAACTTCGATTAACGAGGGTTTGGTCATAGCTGTTTAGTATATTACGCTGAGAAGTTCAACCAACCTTCAGCAGCTTTGTGTTAGGTGGGAGTTCATATAATCTCATTTTTACATTCCCGGTCCATAGTGGGAAAAAATTACTTTTTGTATTAAAAATAACGTACAGCCCACAAATATTGAGCCCACAAATATTGACAAAAACCGGGAGG